>NW_017537065.1:41101-78398 GCF_001853355.1 Bactrocera latifrons
CAACTTTAAACATTCATATCCCATCGAAATTTTATACAACCAACACTCAACCTGAATGGCTGATTAGTGATGTTTCAATAAATACATCTCTATATAATTTCAAAAAATCCACCACCAGTAACACAGTTTTTCAACAAAACTTCTTAGAAGTAACCAACGTCTATAAGAATAAAAAATTTAAAGAAATTTTGACAGATGCGTCCAAATTAACTAACACTGCCTATGCTGTTACCACAGCTAACGGGGCAACTATTACTGGCGGAATCCTTCCATCATATTAGTCCGTATTTACCGCCGAGGCAATTGGAATATATATGGCATTAAAATATGCTATCTTACAAAAAGGCAAATTAATTATTTGCTCCGACAGCTTCTCCTCCTTGAACGCCATACGCAGCATACGAAATAATTCCATAGTAATATCTAAAATTAGAGATATTTGCATTAAATATAAGAGAAAAATAGCTCTTCTCTGGGTGCACGTTGGCATTCCTGGGAACGAATATGCTGACAACGCGGCAAGATTCTTCGAATCGGCCCCTACGTTTCTTAACGAGGTGCAAGACCAAAATGACCTCAGTAAACATCTTCTAGGCGGCAATCCTACACCATCCTGCCCATTCTGCCCCAGCATATTATTCATGGAACATATATTCAATATCTGTCCAGCACTTAAATACACTATCTTTCGCAAACATTGTTAATATATGTAATTTTCTAAAATAATGTAATTTTTATAATAAAATATAAACTTTGTAATTTTATACTATTATATCGGAGGCGATGGCCATAGTAGCTTGTACTCCTTTCTTACTATTATGTCTAATATTTTGTATATTTTTCCTAATAAAATAATTATAATAATGAAATTTGTAACGAATTATTCAAAGAAAAAAGGCGTTGATACAGAACTTTTCTTAGTTATTTTGAATCAAGGCTTTGAACAGAATGATATTGCTAAAATGAAAAATATAGCATATGAAATGGTTACGTGGGAAGAGCCCAAGATTAACGCAAATACCATTCAATGTCGCAACTGCCAGCAATGGGGCCATGCCGCTGAAAACTGCAATAGAGCTTTTCGTTGCATGAAATGTAATGAAAATCATGAAGCAGGAGAATGTATGATCCAAAAAGGGGATGGTTCTCAAGCCTCTTGTGTGAATTGCAATGCTTTGGATCATCAGGCTAATTGGAGGGGATGTCCAGCTTTTAAACGTTATTCAGAATTTAAAAATAAGAATAATAATTTGTCAAATAATATTAATTTAAAAGCGCAAAATTATGTATATTCTGCTTTAAATAATCATTCTTTTGTATCTAAAGATAAATCATTTGCTAGCCAATTTTACAATGTAGATAGCAATAATCGATATACTCAATTACCAAATATGCGTAAACCTAAATTAATAGAAGACTTTCTTGCTGTCGCTAAACGAATACTTGAACCTGTTACGGATACTATTGAAGACAGGATACAAAAATTCTTGGATAACTGTAATTCTTTATCTAACGAMGATCTCAGAGATCAATGTTGTTAGTTGCTATCTGAAGTAAGAACGAAATAGGGGTTTTAAGCAATTAAAATTAGTAACTTTTACCGTTGGCGCTTTAATTAATAAGTTGAGAGTGCTCGAATTGCAATTCTATCTGGACAGTGAAAGCATTGATATTGCTCTTCTTCAGGAAACTCATCTTAACTCAGACATTCCCGTTTCTTTAAGACATTTTTCTATATATAGAGATGATGCTAAACAAGGTTTGCTAATTGCGATAAGGAAAAACATAACACATAGTAGAGTTTGTAGTCCCTATACACAGTTTCACCTGATTGTCCCCGGATCGAAAAACCACCAACCAGATCGATCATGTTGTGATAGACGGAAGACACGTCTCCAGTGTTTTAGATGTGCGTGCGCTCCGAGGTCCTAACATCGACTCGGACCAYTAWCTTGTTGCARCCAAGATCCGCACCCGCCTCTGTGCAGCAAAAAACGCACGCCACCAAACACTTGGAAGGTTCGACGTCGAGAAGCTGCAATCACAACMGACAGCYGAACGATTTTCTACTCGGCTTGCACTCCTGCTCTCTGAGAGCACTCGTCAACAACTCGGTATAAGGGAACTGTGGGACGGCATATCAAACTCCTTACGTACAGCTGCAACCGAAACCATTGGTTTTCGAAAGTGCAAAAGAACAGCTGGTACGGTGAGGGGTGCCGTGTCGCAGCGGAGAGAAAACAGGCTGCCTACCTCGCAACGTTACGATCGACCACAACACGTGCGGGATGGGATAGATACCAAGAGTTGAAGAGGGAAGCGAGACGTATTTACAGACAGAAAAAAAAGAGGCCGAAATGCGAGAGTACGAAGAGCTTGATAAGCTGGCCGACAGGGGTAATGCTCGAAAATTCTACGAAAAAATGCGGCGGCTTACAGAAGGTTTTAAGACCGGAGCATACTCCTGTAGAACCYCCAAAGGTGATCTAGCCACCGATGCCCAGAGCATACTTAAATTATGGAGGGAACACTTCTCCAACCTGCTGAATGGTAGCGAACGCATAAGCCCAGGAGAAGGCGAACCCGATTCCCCAATCGATGACGACGGAGCAGACGTTCCATTACCCGAACAGGATGGAGTTCGAATAGCAATTACCCGCCTGAAGAACAGCAAAGCGGAGGGGGCCGATGGATTGCTGGCCGAGCTTTTCCAACACGGCGGCGAAGAACTGATAAGGAGCATTCATAAACTTCTTTGTAAAATATGGTCGGACGAAAGCATGCCCAACGATTAGAATTTAAGTGTGCTATGCCCAATCCACAAAAAAGGAGACCCCACAAACTGCGCCAACTACCGTGGGATAAGCCTCCCCAATATTGCATATAAAGTTCTATCGAGCGTATTGTGTGAAAGATTAAAGCCCACCGTCAACAAACTGATTGGACCTTATCAGTGTGGCTTCAGACCTAGAAAATCAACAACTGAYCAGATATTCACCATGCGCCAAATCTTGGAAAAGATCCATGAAAGGAGAATCGACACTCACCACCTCTTCGTCGATTTTAGAGCTGCTTTCGACAGCACGAAAAGGAGCTACCGTTATGCCGCGATGTCTGAATTTGGTATCCCCGCAAAACTAATACGGCTATGTAAACTGACGTTGAGCAACACCAAAAGCTCCGTCAGAATGGGGAAGGACCTCTCCGAGCCGTTCGATACCAAACAAGGTTTCAGACAAGGCGACTCCCTATCTTGCGAATTCTTCAACCTACTTCTGGAGAAAATAATTAGAGCTGCAGAACTAAATAGAGAAGGTACAATTTTCTATAAGAGTGTACAGCTGCTGGCGTATGCCGATGATATTGATATCACCGACCTCAACACCCGCGCCGTTAGTTCTGCGTTTTCCAAAATGAATAAGGCAGCAACACAAATGGGTCTGGCAGTGAACAAGGGCAAGAYGAAATATCTCCTGTCATCAAACAAACAGTCGTCGCACTCGCGACTAGGCTCTCACGTCACTGTTGACAGTCATAACTTTGAAGTCGTAGATAATTTCGTCTATCTTGGAACCAGCGTAAACACCACCAATAATGTCAGCCTRGAATTCCAACGCAGGATAACTCTTGCCAACAGGTGCTACTTCGGACTGCGCAGGCAATTGAGAAGCAAAGTCCTCTCTCGACAAACAAAAACCAAACTCTATAAGTCACTCAAAATACCCGTCCTGCTATATGGTACAGGGGCTTGGACGATGACAACAACTGATGAGTCGACATTGCGAGTTTTCGAGAGAAAAGTTCTGCGAAAGATTTATGGTCCTTTGCGCGTAGGCCACTCCTAGTATTGCATTCGATGGAACGATGAGCTGTACGAGATATGTGGCGACATTGACATAGTTCAGCGAATTAAAAGGCAGCGGCTACGCTGGCTAGGTCATGTTGTCCGAATGGACGAAAACACTCCAGCTCTGAAAGTACTCGGCGCTGTACCCGCCGGGGGAAGCAGAGGAAGAGGAAGACCTCCACTCCGTTGGAAGGACCAGGTGGAGAAGGACTTGGCTACACTTGGAATATCCAATTGGCGCCACGTAGCGAAAAGAAGAAACGACTGGCGCGCTGTTGTTAACTCGGCTATAATCGCGTAAGCTGTGTCTACGCCAATTAAGAAGAAGATACTCAATTTTCTTCTTTATTTATTAAAGTCCAGGTTATTATCAATTCAAGGAAAACATATTTATTAATTGGTAATGTTTATATTCCCTCTAATATGTCAGTTAATAATCTACAACATGGTTTGAATGTCCTTGCGAATTTCAGTTAAAATTTTTTTGCGTCAATTCTAGGACTAGGAGGATTTTAATGCAAAATGTGTTGATTGGGGTGACTCGCAAACGAATTCTAACGGGGCAAGCTTAACTCATTGGTTACAAAGCTCGGATCAGAATCTAGTTAGATTTTTCGGTAGAAAACCTTCTTACTCTAGAGGTCAATCGTATCTGGACCATTTTCTTTTGTCTTCACATATAATAGATTTCAACATTAAAAACTTTAAAGTTTCCTACGTTCCTCCTTTTCTGACCACCTTCCCCTTATTATTCATATAGAAATTCCCAATGTTGATCTTTTATTTAATTGTTGGAAGTTTATTGTTAAACCAGATTGGACATCTTTTGCAAATGATTTCAATCTGGATTTGGCTGAAAGACTTCCTCCAGCAGATATTAATCTTACTAATATTGAAATAGATAACTACATGGAAAAGTTTGTTGAACATTTAGGCATTGTCAAGATTAAAAATTCCTGCATTACAAAGCATATAGAATTTTCTCCTTTTTATAGTAATCAAATAAAGAAATTAGTTGCTATCAATCATATGTGGCAAAAAAAAAATTAAAAAAAAAAATTATCATACAGGGTGGCTGATGAATTTTGCTACATTAAGAAACTCAAATAATTTTTTTTCAGTGTATGGAATTCATTTTTCTATTTCTTTAAAGCTCATTAAATTTTATTAAATATAGCTTAATTAGTTTTAAAGATAATAGAATTTAAATGCCTCCCCCTGCTCGTTGATGCATGTGCGGCATCTTACCAAAAAGTTGTTCATTACTGCTTGGAGAGTTGAGACAGGATTAGCCGCAATTGTTTCTCGAATGGATTGCCTTAGTTCATTTAAATTTGTTGGTTTTGCTWTGTAGACTTCCCGTTTGCAATAACCCCACAAGAAAAAGTCAGGTGCAGTAAGGTTGGGCTCTGTGAGGAGCTGCACCATCTTGCTGAAACCACACAGACTTGAAAGAGATTCTCATTCATGACCATCATGAAACCGAGTGTTTTTTGTGATAWKTTGTTGGTTAATAATGTGGAAATTTATGAGGATAAGGTAAAGGCTCTAGTGTTCAAATCTTATTACGAAAGTATTTATTCGGAGATAACTCCTTATTGTGCTTCAGTCAGTCGTGTGGAAAGAACCCTGGATGCGCATGATCATGTTCTTGGTGGTAATATCGTTGAGTTTTCTCCACGTCTTACATCGCTTGATCCTCCAACAAATACTAATAAGCTTTTGATAAATAAATATATTTTAAAAGACACAATTATTTCACTGAATTCAAAGCCATCTGCAGGACCTAATGGCATTTCGAATTCTTTAATTAAAAAGCTGCCAGAAAATGCTATGAAATTTCTACTTATTATATTCAATAATTGCTTAAATATGAATATTTTCCGTTATAATGGAAAGTTGCTAAGATAATAGCTTTAAAAAAAATCTTAATTCTGTTGAGCCAAAAGAATTTGGACCTATTTCCTTACTATCGAAGATTGGTAAGCTACTTGAAAAAATAATTCATTCCRAAATTCATGATTTGCACTCGGAAAAGTTTATTCCGTCTTATCAGTTTGGTTTCCAAAAAGGACATTCCACGCAACATGCACTTTTTAAGTTCTCCAATGAGAACTGTACTGTATCATTCGACATCGAAAAAGCATTCGATCGTGTTTATCAGAGAGGGCTTATTTTTAAGCTTGTTCAGATTTRTTTATATCATGGTATTATTAAGATTATTTCAAGTTTTTTGTCAGATAGGAAATTTTTTGTGCTTATTAATGATTGTTCCTCGGATCTTGGAGTTTGCAATTGTGGGGTTCCACAAGGCTCTATTCTAGCTAACTTGCTTTACAATATTTTTATGTTTAATTTTCCACATTGTCACAATAATTCATTAAGTATTCTGTAGGCTGATGATTCTTTAGTTTATGCTAACAAATTATTATTATGCTAACAAATTCCCTACCTTGGCATTGCGAATGGTAGAGAATCATCTAGAAAAAATTAATAATTTCTACAAATATTGGGGGGTTGAGAAAAATGAGGCAAAGACTGTACCTATCTGCAGCAGAAATGCTTCAGGTAAAGGACCTAGAGGGGTTGTAAAGGAAAGTAGAGACCTGATTCTAAATCTTAATGGTCATAATATTCGTTTTCAGAATTAAACGACATGGTGAAAAAATGTAATAACCGTTTTCATGCCTTGTCAATGATAATGAAAAATACAAGTTTAAGCACAAGAACCAAAATTTTTATTTATAAAGTGGCTCTCCGTCCAGTCTTAATGTTCGTTTTGCCGATTTGGTTTAATTTTTTGCCTTCTTTGATGAAAAAAATTGAAATATTTGAACGTAAAATTATAAGATTTTGTTTAAACAAAAACTTCATGTACTTTAAAAAGAGATACTCAAATAAATATATCTATTCAAATTCTAAAGTACTCCCTTTTAATAAATATGCAATAAGAGCAATATTAAGGGTTTTCTGATGGTATCTATAAAATATAATAAATGATGTTAATCATCCAGAAGCCTTCTGCTCAAACTTTTATGTAAAATCAACACCTGGTTCGCACACTGGCTATTTTAAGCATAAGCCTTATTTGCTATTATAGCTTGTAAGATTTCTTTTTTTAATTAGTTTTAAGTTTTAAGTTAGTTTTAAGACTGAGTCGTAGCCCTCTGAATACATTTAAAAATGTCGGGAGCAAGCATTTATTGTAAATTGTTTTTTTTCCCTTTAGATTAAGATCTATTTTCGGAAACTTTTGTTTAAGATAAAATATGTATAGTCTTAAGTTATAACTTCCTACTTTTGTAAATAGTTTGCATTTTTGTTTCTTTTTGGTCTCAATAAATGAATTTGAATTTGAAATTTGAAATTTGCTACTTTTGTTTCGAATTCGAATCCTTAGTTTTTTTAGACTGCATTTTGCTATGCTGGTTGTTCAATTAATTTTGAAACATTTTTGCATCGTGAGTAAAGCCACTGTAGCCAACGACAACATCGCGAATTTTGAGCTTGTAATCGCAAACCATTTGAGCTTTAATTGCAGGGACATCCACGTGACCTACATATGTACATAAAATGTTAGTTCGATAAACGTTTCTCGTACTTTACAGAGCGCTCAGTATAATATGGCCAATATACTATATACTGTATATAAATGAAGTTATTTTAAAAATGGCTTGAATACTCTGCGAGTAATATTGCTAACGTTCCTCAATCACCAACCGCCAAAAGTTGACGCAATTTTCGTATAGATGCACTTTCTCCAGAGGAGCCTAATTTATATAGAACGACAGCTAGCTTTATATCAATCGAGAATTGCTTCCCATTACATTTTTTAAAAACTTCATAACTTGCTATTATGGTCATTAAGTGAGCGAATTGAGTTCATTCTACACGCAACATTTGAGGGAGCCGATTGTCATCCATTGTGGTTAAAATATCATCGTACTACTGAATTGACTTTGGAACAATATTTTCTACACCTTTACTACAGTTTAGTGGAATGAGGAAATCATCGTACAGCTCGTTAATGATATCCTCTACCGAATCTTCATCTGCACTGAATACGTCTTGAAATAATTTGAAAGTTCCATGATACTCTCTGCATCAATTTTAAGTACCAACCCGTAATATAAATTTGACATGCTTCACATAATTTTCAATTAAATTACTGATAATTTTTGATTTTGTACTTTCTTGAGGTACTTTTACTCTTTAATAAAATTGAATCAGCTGTTTTGGAGTAAGTTCAAATGTCATTGAACATGCTTACTTGTTTAGTGTCAGCAAAACCGAGATATTGTAATACATAAAAATGTTAAAACTCATACAGGTAACTAAACATAAATATCTTTCTTCAAATATAGTGAACATACATACATTAAGATAATTTCCTAAAATAGTACATAAGTAATGAAAATATCAAAATAAAATCAGAATGAAATTAATACAATTGAATAAGAAGAGAAACCCGATGAACTCCTGTTCAGCTTCGCTGAGCCTTAGAACACACTTCACAGCAATACACCTATCGGCATGGTCCACGGATGCTACGCTTAAAATGACTAGTGTGACTAAAAAGTGCTATTTTTGGTATATTTCGAAATGTATCGGAGATGCCGATGGGAGTTCTTTGAACACACTCAAGAATTTTAGCAATTGTAATAATTTCAAGCGTTTCAAGAAGAAGAATAATTTCAAGCGACCTCCACCTGCCGAATACACCAAACAAATACTTTGCTTGACTACGGTTTCGTGTAAAGCCAAAACACTGCCTTAGTAACCCCACACTTTCACTTCAGCTCCTCTTGTGCCAGTCGCTCTTCCTGCTGTGCGCCAATTGAAGATTCCAAGTGTAGCCAAATCCTTCTGCACCTTGCTTTCCAACGGTGTGAAAATCTTTCTCTCATCTGCTTCCCGCGGCCTGGGTCGAATAATTATGTCTTTGAAYTCGCTGAACAATATCAATGTTGTCATATGTCTCGAACATCTCATCATTCCGTCGAATGCCGTAATCACCGTTGCCAATGCGGAAAAGAACATAAATATTTCGTCGAACCTTTCTCTGGAAAATTCGTAACGACGACTCATCAGACGTTGTCATCGTCCATGCCTTTGCACCGTATAACAGGAGGGGAATAATGAGTGTATTATAGAGTTTGGTCATCTAAGTTCGAAGTAGCACCTATTGCCAAAAGTTATTCTGTGTTGGATTTCGAGCCTGCCATTGCTGTTGGTGTTAATACTGATTCCAAGATAGACGAAATTATCTACGGCTTGACTATCAGTAGTGAGGTGGAAGAATAAAGGCAGCTTTGAAATCGACGAAAAGGTGTTTGTCCATCCTCATTTTACGGGATGCAATAAGGAGCGCAAGTCGAGTAGAAAATCGTTCAGCTGTCTGTTGTGATTGCGGCAGGCATCGAACATTACTGGTGTTTGTTGCCGTGCGCATTTTGCTTCACAGAAAGCAACCTTCTATCTTCGCTGCAATTAGATAATTATTCGAGTCATTGCTAGGACCCGCGACATACGCACGTCTTAAACACTGGAGACGCATCTTCCGTACATAAGAACATGATCGATATGGCTCTTCGATCTGGAGACTGTCCGGTAGCGTGGTGAGCTTTTCTATGTAAGTAGTTAGTACTATAGGTAAGCATATTTCGAGCCCGGCTAAGTCGATCAGCCTCAAAATATTTGGAGAAGTTTCCTCATGGAGACTGCTTCTGCCGACCGTTCTGTCAAATATACCCGCTTTGCCTACCCTGGCGTTAAGGTCGCCAATCACGATTTTGACATCGTGACTTGGGTAACTCTCATAGGACCGCTTCAAGCGCTCATAGAAGTCATCCTTTGACACTCTCTCCTACTTGGACACTGTAGTAAATGTCACAATGATCCGTTCTCGTCCTGTCCATCGCTCTTCTTGGGCGGCGTTGATGTCAGCCTTTAACTTTACGAGGGCATCAAATAGCTGGTGCATATTCTTATACCTAATCCTAAATGTGTTTGCGGTGGTCGTCTCGAAGCGGAAATCTCTCATCTGAGACTGACATTTTTTGCACTGATGAGAGCTATCACGTCCGGCCTTCGATATAAAGGTAATCTTATCATTCTTCCAAATAAGCATCCCATCTTATTTTTAATTCGTGTAGATGAGATTGCAACATGTGCATCTTTAGAGACATTTTACATTCGCTGATGTAGAAATTGGTAATCACATCAGTGATCACTTATTGACATGATATACTTGGATGGAATATAACCTAATTTTTTGACGTTCGTCAGGTGAAGTCGATAAATGTATTCTAAATCTCACTTAATCTCTTTTTCAGTTAGATTTTTTGAAAATATTGAAGCTAAAAATTGGTGCGATGTTGTCTCCGAATTTGTGTGATTTGGTACTTCAGTTGTGAAAATAGAGTTCTTGTTTTCTTGATTTGATAGCGAACAATAGGTCTAATGTCATTGAGAATTCGTTCGTAATCGTCTAAGTCAATGGTGTGTATAATTTTGTAGTACCCGTTCAAAATTTTCGCTATTCCCTGTTTTATTGTAACTAATGGGCTTTTATATTCGTAAACATCAACCTAAAAAGTCAGTTTTTTAAATGAGATTTTTGTATTCTTTTATTATTTATAGAAGCTAATATTATATTATTGTCTTTACCTACTGTCTCTTTCTTAAAAATTGGCTTATTCTTCTTTTTTATTTGTTTGTCCTTTTGATAACTATTTCGCCTGGTACATATTTTTTTATTTTAAACCTTTTTCTATTGTGACAAGTTAACATTTTCTTTTGATTCCTAATACGTTCATGTCTTATATCGCTGTTGACAATGTCCTGTAAGTCTTTTAAATTTTGGTAGTTTATTTATTAGTTCTTGGAAAAAAATGTCGGCTGGTTTTCTGTTTGACGCTGAATGAATCATATTATTGTTTCTATTTACAGCGATGTTAATAATTTCCTTAAAATAATAATGAAAATAATCGGCTTGAAGGCAAACATGACTAGTTCAATTAGAGTAGAATGCTCGCGTTCTATGGCGCCACTCACTTCTATTTCCTACAGGGGGGGTCAAATATATTTCTATTTCCAATGATTCTAGGTTAGTTAACGTAATTGGACAGTCGAAACTGCCTTCGTTGTCCATTACCAAGGTTTTTGGTACAGAGAAATAATGAAGCAGTTTTATATATATACATATATATATTGCCACTTCAAWAATGTTTATGTGGAGGATTTGGGTGAGATAAGATGGAATAGGTGTAGCTTGGATTTCGGGATTAAAAAGAAGTGAGTTGCTTACAAAACTAAGATTTTTCCCAATTATTATATTATTTTTCGTTAAGTTATAAAAATCATAAGAAACATATTTTTTTTTAAAGCAATAAAATGTTACCGTTTATATATTTGAAAACTTTATAAAAACAAACTCTTCTTCTTTGAAGAGCATCCAATTTCCTACGATATGCACACAATGAAATCGGTTTTCAACCGATAGACTGAGAATCTTTCCGTTCCAATTAAGAGCTTATATGGACAGTGTTCCTTAGAAATGTCTATCAACCAATATTTCAGAGTACGAAGCGAAAAAAAAACATTTTACATTTTTAACCCAYCCTAATATACATATAATACGTAAAAGTTTAAGGAAGTCCATATAGCCTATTCCTTTCTAGTTTTTCATTGATGTATTCTTTCATTGTATATTTCACTTAAGTGTTTGGAAACATCAAAGTCGTTCGTTTGCACCTTTGTCCCGATTCATCTACACTTTTTTCTTCTTAACAGAAATACAAATAACTTTTTACAGTAAAGATTTACTTCACATCCATGAGAATACTTTTTGTGGTAGTATATTAGTTTTCTGTACACTTCTTCTTTGCTTCTGTGGTCAATTTAAAATATCTTCCAATGTACAATGATTATGTACATAAGAGCAAAAATTATGCTGTAATAGCTTAAACGTTAAACAGTCTTCAGCCTTCAGTTTAATTGATTTTCTTGTACATATAAAAATCACCTGGTAAGTCAAAAATATGTTACATATAAAATACATGTACACCTTCCTGATTAATTGAACTCCGTTTATTGGTTTCTGTGTGGACTTAAGCATATTTTTATTCAGAAAACAATTTTCTTTTTGTAAATTTTTTGGAATTGTATATTATTTTTTTAATTAACATCTTTCGAAATATGTGAATCCAAGTGCTGCATATACACGATGTCATGAATTGTTTTTAATCCTGAAGTTTATTTATATAATATACTATTGCAACATGTATGTAGCTACAAAATACAATGGTTTGTTCACCTAAGGGTTGTGTGAATGCCCTAACACTGATCGAAATAGATATACAGGGTTTATCCGGAAAGTAATAGAGGTAATTTCTTTCCGCCGTGACTGTACTTCGGAGGGTGGGCGCACCAACTGTATTCGGTAGAAGGCATTCCTAGCTTACGGACCAGAGTCTGGTCAATCGTCTCTGAGCACTTGGACCATCATTTTAGCGTGACTCCTTTCTGTGAGTGGTGCAAGCCAAAAATGCAGTGATCGTTAGAGCAGAAGTACGCAGTTAAATTCTGTGCAAAGCTCGGTAAATCTGCGACATATACTTTTGCTATGATCAAGCAGGCTTACGCAGATTTTATTTAAACAAAAATTAGTGTATTTGAGAAGTGGAGAAGTTCACACAAGTGAGGAAACCTCGCTGATTGCCATTCACTTGCGAGTGGTCAGAAACGATTCTTTTACATTTGGCTCAAGCAGCTCACGACTCCCGGTCTTTGAATAAGTATCCTCTGGAAAAACAGAGAACATCCGTGTAAAAGCGAGTTAAAGTAAAAATGCGAAACATCCCCTCCACAGGATTGTGCGCTGGCTCAATGACCCGCCACGTAAAAAACACTTCCAAAGAAAAAGCGTAAACAGCCTCGGATAAGAGGCACCCCTTTTGATGACGACCATGACAAACGCACTCAGTACAACTATTTAAGGGCATGCGCGTGGAATATACGGTCCCATAATTGGGGAACTGGACCGCTGCCCAGCTGGTTGATGTCTCCGATAGAGTGAAGGCCGAAATCAAGTAAAACATCCAGTAAATGCGATGGACTGGACAAGGATTGAGGCGAGTAGGTCCTTGTGTCATTTGCTGCAGTAGCCATATAAGCGAGCTCAAATTCGGTGTGAAATTTATGGTGGCGGAGGGACTCCATTGCCGACCACACACCCCGGTGGATGAACGTCTAGCCACAATCCGGTACAGATAAAATTTCCCCAATTTACCGCTGATTTGCACGCCCTGACGAAAGGCAAGGACGATGAGAGCTGATCCCGCCACGATGTCAAAACCGTGCTTGGCGACTTTAAAGCGAGGGTGGGCAAGATAGGTATCTTTGGCACAACATTTACAAAATGAAACGATAACCAAATAGGTTGAAGCTGATCGACTTCGCCAGGGCCCGAAATATGATTAACTGTAGTACTAGATTCCAGCATAGAAAAATCATCAAGCTACCCGGCTGTCTCCGAATCGAAAACTCACCAACCAGATCGATCATGTTGTAATAGACGGAAGACACGTCTACGATGGTTTAGACGTACATACGATCCGAAGCTCTAACATCGACTCTAAACAAAATTTTGTTGCAGCACCCGCTTCAGTGCAGCAGAGAACGCACGTCAACAAACACAAAGAAGGTTCTACGTCAAAAAGCTTCAATCGCAACAGACAGCTGAACAATTTTCGACTCGACTTGCACCTCTGCTCTGAGAGCCCTCATCAACAACTCGGTATGAGGGAACTGTGGGATGGCATGTCGAGCTCATTGCCTACAGATGCAAACGAAAGCAGACGAAACCGATTAACCAATCGATGACGATGGAGCAGGCGTTCTATGGCCCGATCATGAAGAAGTTCGCATAGCAATTACTCGTTTGAAGAATAACAAAGCGGCGGGGGCCGGTGGATTGCCGGCCGAGCTATTCAGGATATGGTCGGACGAAAACATGCCCAGCGATTGGAATTTAAGTGTGCTCTGCTCAATTCACAAAAAAGGCGACCCCACAATCTGCGCCAACTACCAGGAGTAAGCTTCCTCAACATCGCATATAAGGTTCTTTCGAGCGTATTGTATAAAATATTAAAGCCCACTGTCAACAAATTGATTGGACCTTATTAGTTTGGCTTTAGGCCTGGAAAATTAACAAATGGCCAGATATTCACTATGCGCCAAATCTTAGAAAAGACAGGTGAAAAGAGAATCGGCTAATGCCACCTTTTTGTCAATTTTAAACCTGCTTTTGATAGCACGAAAAGGATCTGCCTTTATGCCGCGAAGTCTGAATTTTATATCCCCGCAAAACTAATGCGACTGTGTAAACTGACGTTAAGCAATACCAAAAGCTCCATTAAGATCGGGMAGGACCTCYTCGAGCCGTTCGATACCTAAAGTTCTCTCTCGGCGAACAAACACCAAGACACTCCAGCTCTGAAAGTATTCGACGCAATACCCGCCGGGGGAATCAGAGGAATAAGAAGACCTCCACATATTTGGGTATGRTCCTGTGACAAAGAGGCAATCTATCGAGCATTTTTAGACGACATCGGGGTTCCAAACAAACGAACCTAGTCTCTTAAGGCTATTCCATAACAAGTCCTTCAATGCTTAGAAATCAGCCGGAAAAGTCTATTTGGGAATGTTGAAAGAATTGTAACGATTGGTTGAAGACATTTTTTAAATCGACTCAGTTATATTACTTTCCGGGAAAATCATGTAGGCTTATATATATATACTATATATATATAAATGAACAGGAAGACGAGACGAGTTTAAATCTGGGTGATTGGCTGTCTATCCGTCCGTGCAAGTTGTAACATGAGTGAAGTTGAGATATCTTGATAAAGCTTGGTATGCGCGTTTCCTGGCAAAAAAGTGGGAGTTCGTAGATGRGCGTAATCGGACCACTCCCACTCCTACAAAATGGCATTTAGTGAAAACGTACAATTAAAACTAGAAAAGTGGGCGTGGCCTTAATTACATTTACATATCAAAGCCAATTCACCCACAACAAACAAATTGCTCAACACAAATATTATTAGAAGTTCTACCAATGGTATGAAAATGGTTGAAATCGATGATAACTTCGCTCACTCCCAATGTTAAAAACCACTAAAAGCCCAATAAACCAATAAATCAGTAACCAAATGCGATAGAGACATTAAATTTTACCCCTGAGATGGTATGGTAGAGCTTTATTGAAGCCATTGAAATTATTGAACAATGCGTGTGGCACCGCCCACTTTTAGCCCCCGACTTATCTCAACGAGTTACTTTCTGGCTTTTATTCTTTCAAATTGTCAGAGTGCGAAATATTCGGTTATATACGAACTTCCTTACTTCTTCTTTATAAGAATGATCTCTAATATATAATATATAAGTGCATTGCTTTGCTTTTGTTTTTTATGTTTCAATTTAAAGTTAAAATATTAATATTATATTTAAAGTACAAAAATTATTATATTTTAATTCATTAGGTTGTCCAATTAAACGGGAATCCTGTAATTGTTTTTCTTTACTTTTCTTCACCGAACTGCTATTTGTAGTATCTAAAGTTAAAGGAGATTGATATATAGTCATAATTGATCAAAATGACGGGACGAGTTGAAATCCCGAGGCACCTCTGAATCCAATTTTCAACGGTTTTCAAACATAAATCGGCAGAGAACAATTAAATTTATCTTTTTCTTTAGCTTTGCAAATATAACACGCTAAAATTAATAAGTATTATCAAAATTGTATAAATTAATTCGATAAGTTGAAACGAATCATTACGGAAGCCCCGGTACTAAAGTATCCTGATTTTAACATTTCGAGTTGGACACTGACGCAAGCACTTTAGGAACAGTGCTGTAACAAGACAAGCAAGTGCATATGTTTCGCCAGCAGAACCTTTAGCGATCATGAGCGCTATTATTCGGTCACGCAAAAAGATTTTGTCCATCGTTTGGGCTGTTGGCTATTTAAGTTAAGCTAATCATTTCATCGGCTAGTCAAGTGGTTGTACACAAAAGAGAAATCCGCAAGTCCAAGAGTTTACCGGTGGTTGATTAAGTTAAGCGACTATAACGTGAAAATATATTATAAAAGGAGAAGAGATAATCACGTAGCAGAATTCTTAAGCAAAATAAATTCTAATACCCGCAAAATAAATTTAGTTAGTTTCAGTACCACTGACAATTCATTCTCAACATGAAAACTTAAATAACCATATTCGAATTTTAAATACACTTTCTTATAGATTTCCAATACAAATTACATGTATTAACAGATACGAAAATGAAGGACTTTGAAATCACATATAACAGATGGGAAAATTGGAATTTACACAGATCTTGACGAAAACTAAATGTGAAGTTTTTTTAAGTGTTCTTAAATGCAAAAGATATGAAGTACAGATAACAGATATTGAGTTCAGAAGCGTAAATATTAAAGATTAACTAAACAAGAAAGATATAACTTCACATTTAACGAAGCCGAACAATCATACTGAAAACACTCTTACTGAGAGGTTACATGAGACCTTAACTGAAAAAACTAAAATGTTTAATATTTAACATAATATTTATACTTTAAAGTGTAAAACGTCAACCAAAGGATAAAAATTCAAGCAATTTTATATATACATATACTTTATATAACTCATACACCGACCGACATATTTGGCATAAGGTGTCTTAGAAAAAAGAATTAGGCTGTTCACGATAATTTGGTTATCGGGTTATGTGGTTATGTGATTAAGTAAACAACAACAAATTGCCGTATGACAAAATAACCTACTTTGACCAACCTACGCCCTTATTTACAGATTATGTGGTTGTTTGCTTTCCAGTGTTAAAAAGTCGTTGGAATTTTACTAAATGGCAGCACAAAAAATAAATGAAACTAAGCGAATGGCATTTCCATTTAGATTTTCTTATTGGAAATTCTGCTATTAACAGCTGTTTTTTGTTTACAATTGCATTGTGACACTGTTCAGGGCGCAAGATGTCTGCAAACTTTATACAAAGAATCTTTTGAACTCTTAAAATTTGGATTATTTAATAAGCACATACCTTGAATAAAATCCATTTCCTGAACAGCAGAAATTATTTTAAATTCAATTATATTACTTTTTAAACTTTCTTTAGGCATTTTATAAGTAGGAATTTCATTGAATTTAAACTGTAAACAATGGACAGGTGTTTGTGTAAAAATAAGCAAATAACCATACAATATAGGATGTGCACGGGGCATAGAGGTTATTTTGAATCTAATAACCACATAACCCGATAACCACCTTACCGTGAACTGCCTAAATATCATTGCATTTAGTACATAGGAGTTGGGGTAGTATCGAACCAATTGTTAAGTCAGCCAGATGTTCAAAAATCCTGATATTATTTTATTTATTTAAGCTATAGCCTGGGAGCTATTTTTGTCATACAGACACACCATAATTAGAGAAGGATTTTCATTTAATTTTAATCATATATCTCACACAAGTGGTGGTGCCACGTCAATCGTCCTATTTTTACACCGGTTTTCATAAAGTTCCTAAATTTTAATGTTTCTGGCGTATGTATTTATTGATTTATCGCGGTATTAGTAGTTTTTAAAATTACCGTTATATGGGAAGTGAGCACGATTATCCCCCGATTTCATTTACTTTCACTTTGTTGGTAGGAGTTCACGTAGTATTTTCAGTTAGCAAATTTGATTCTTGTAGCATTAGCTATGTACACTAAACTTATTAGACGGCATGGCCACGTCCACTTTTGCAAATTATTTTGCCCTTAAGTGCCCCTTACTACTGCGATCCTCTGCAGTTATATATCTTAATTTAGTGCTTAGTTATAGAACTTTATAAGTGGTCTCCCATCTACGAACTCGATTTTTTTTTTTTTGTACTAAGGAACCTTATACCAAGTTTCATCAAGATATCTCAACTTTTACTCAAGTTACAGCTTGCACTGATGGGCAGACGGACAGTCAGTCGGATATTAACTTTTTTCGACATACTTTTGACACATTGGATRTGAAGTTATTGCGTTTTAAGTGTCAGTATGTTTACAAAGAGCTAACATTAAATTTTGTTTTAAAATTGGTAAAACTTTTACCGAAACGTATCAATTGATGAAGTGCACGTGAAGTTTCGTCGTTTTCAAAGTGGTCGTGAGGACATAAATGACGATCAACATGTGAGCCAATGAAAACCCGTGATCGACGGAAATTCCATCGAAACTGTGCGTGAACTCATCAAAAATCAACCGAAATTTTCATGACATTCATGGAAATGGCATTAAACATCTCCAAAACATCGATTTATGGCATTTTGACTGAACATTTCGGATTTCACGATTTGTTCCGCACAAATTGACTGACGACCAAAAATTGCTCAGAATCCAACACGCTTTTGACCGATTATTTCACCAAAAATGCACTGGCGGCCATACCGAAAAAACCATTTGTATTTATTTTTTAAGTTCCTATTTATTTTGTAAAGCACAGTTATAGATTTTTATAGTTATTCCGTTAATGGCTATTTGTGGGCGTGGAACTGAATTACGTCCATCTGCGAACTTGAACTTTTTTTGTACTAAGAAGCCTGCATACCAAGTTCCATCAAGACATCTCAAATTTTCAATCGGATTTCAACTTTTCTCGTCAAACTGATCATTTATATATATAATCTTAAATCGATCAATGTTAGTTTTAGGTGATATGTAMAGCCGTTAGGTGAACAAAACTATAATACTCTGTAGCAATTCGTTGCACTTAGTTCAAAAATAACTTCTTATAGACAAAATTTTGCTTGGGAGAAAACAGAAAAATATATGGTGTTATGGATTGAAGATTTACAGAAAAAAATCCTGTCGATGGGTAAATTATTAAAGAGAAAGCACTTAGAACATTAAACCGACTTTAAGAGTTTGAACCATCAGYATCCCATCAGGCAACTAATAACATTTATTTCAATGCAAGTCAGGATGGCTGACAGTTGTTATGAAAAGACATCGCAAATAAAAAAGTAATCTACATTTACGATACATTTTACTTATAATGATCTATGAAAACAATTTTAATTTGTTGCTAAGCTGTGAGACATTACCATCTCAATCCTTGGTGGATATGTACATATGTAAAGATGGAGAGTGAGCTACTTAGCTCTGAAAAGATAATACTCATTTGACAAATTAACAAAGCATATATGGAAACCAGGTGAGTTCGTCAACCTGAATAGCCACTGAAAATTATTTGGATAAAATTAAAGAAGAGATTTTTATAATAGTTTAATCTCCTGACGTATTTCGACGAGTGTGGCTCGTGGTATAATTTATGATTTATACAATCTGTAGGGTTGATTTGGTTGAAGTAAGTTGCTCTGATTCTCGCGAAGTTGGGACAGAAATCTAAGATATGTTCTGTTGTTAGAGTATTGCCGCATTCACATCTTTTCGGTGTTTTGTTGGTGATCAAATGTTCGGTGTATATAAATGGACCATTTAGGTTTTTACGTTTTTGTTGGGTATATTGCGCCTAGGCCTTTGAAATTGAATTTGCTATATTGGGATATACATACACATGTAAAGTGTTGGAGGTCCTTTTTGGACGATGGTGTGAAATAGATGGAAGAAGACTGGGCTACTAAATTCGCTGTTTTATCTGCAAGTGTTTTTCTCGTAATTCTTTGTTGACTTGGCACCCAGAAAAAAAACAATTTTTCTTGCAACAATTATACTCCGAATTAAGTTATTATGACAATTGAGATTTTTTACGGCAGAAATTGTTGATAGACTGTCAGAGCATATTATGTATTTTCCTGTGTTATTCCATGCAAACGAATATGCATTTAGCATGACTAAGCTTTGGCGGTGAATTTGAAATAATAGTCAGGAAAGAGGCCTCCTTAAATTTTAGTGTTGCGATATTCGATTTTGTTGCACCGGTAAATAACCAGTTGTACTAAGTATCAKCTAAGTTTATAAATTTATTACAAAAATAGTTTCCGAAACACATTATTTTGTATGTGGTTTTTCCCATGTAGATGAAGATTCAAAAACTGAGTTTTCTTCTTATTAATGTAGGCAGCATTAAGCTAAGTTGTTAGGATATAGCTCTTTTGCGAAACATTTATTTAATTGTAGGTTCGGAGTGGTGTTTAGTTTTGGAATTAATTTTGCAGTTGTTTAGACAATCTATCCTCTATTGATGGATAGAATTTTTGTATGTCAATATTGGCACTCCACCTGTAAATAGGGAGACCGTATTCCAACTTGGAGAGATCCAAAGCTCTGGTTGTATTAATAAAAGTATTTACATATATTTTTGAGAATTTTGAACTAAGAAATTTAGTTATATTTAATCGAGATTTTAAGCCAGTCCTTAAGGTAATACAGTGTTGATTAAAGTTAAATTTATAGTCAAATATTAATCCAAGAATTCTTAAATTATCTACAAGTTCTTTGTTATTATTATTTATTAGTGTATTATTAACCATACAATGGTGCTAACGGCAGATATGAAATACTTTGCATTTATTAATAGATAATGAGGAACCCGACGAGTTTCCCCAGTTTTGTATGTACTGAAGGACGGTAGAAAAGAAATATTTTATTTTATTAGTATATTTTATTTTGGTTTAAATTATTGTATCGTCTGCATAGACAAACATATGTGGGATTTTATGATGCAGTACAATTGAGTTAAGTTTCTCGAATGCGATAATGAATAAAATCACTGATAGAATGGAACCTTGAAGGATGCCGTTAAAAAATGGAAATGGTTTTCATAGAGCGTTGCTAACTCTGAACRATCGGTGAGCCTTAAAAGCCTATATAGAGTTAAAGACTCTAGGTTTAACCTTCTAGAGTTTAAGATGTCCATATGTACGACAGGACATAGCCACCGTAACCGCAGTCTCTTGATTCGCTGAACTATGCCAATGTCGTCGTACGAGGTGTGTTCAAAAAGTATCGCGAATTTTGAATTTTCGCGGGTTACGTATATTCGAATTTCGAATTTTTTGTAGCGTTATGTTGGTACTCATGTCTCTCACTTATGCCGACATGCTGCTTTGCTTGCACGTGTTTTGGATCGTCTTCGATTTTTACCTATTCAAAAAAATGGATCAAAGAATCTGTATCAAATTTTGTGTGAAAAACGAAATTAAGTGTGCGGATGCACTCCGAATGTTGACTGTGGCATACGGAGAAGCTACCTTGGACCGAAGCAACGTTTATCAGTGGTACAAAATGTTCTCAGAAGGCTGAGAAGATGTGACAAAAATTGGCTTTTGCGCCACGATAACGCCCCTGCTCACACATCGTTGCTTGTACGCGACTTTTTGGCCAAAAACAACACACTAGTGATGCCGCAGCTACCATATTCCCCAGATCTGGCCCCCTGTGACTTTTTCTAATTCCCTAAACTGAAGAGACCCATGAAAGGACAACTTTAAGCTTCTCTTGAAGAGATAAAGACGGCATCGAAGGAGGAGCTGGAGAAGATAAAAAAAAATATTTTTTGAAGTGCTTCGAAGATTGGAAAACCCGTTGGCACAAGTGTATAATATCTCATGGGGATTACTTTGAAGGGGACAAAATATATATTCATGAATGCCTCTGCACCATCTACCACGACGGGAATAATGATTGACTTAAAGAGTCTGCTTTTTGTTAGTCGAGAGAGGACTTTAATTCTCAATTGCCTACCTCGTCGAAAGTAGCACCTTTTGCCAAGAGTTAGTCTGCGTTGGATTTCCAGGCTGACATTTTTGTTGTTGTTAATGCTGGCTACAAAATAGACGACAAATTSGACTACTGTTTGTTTGATGACAGGAGATATTTCGTCTTGCCCCCGTTCACCAACAGACCCATCTGGTTGGCTTCCTTATCCAGTCTGGAGAAAGCAGAACTAACGCCGCAGGTAATGAGGCAATATCATCGGCATAAACCAGCAGCTGTATACTCTTATAACAAAGTGTACCTACTCGGATAAGTTCTGCAGCTCGAATTATTTTTTCCAAAAGTAGATTGAAAAAGTCACACGAAAGGGAGTCGCCTTGTCTGAAACCATATTTGGAACCGAACGCCTCGGAGGGGTACTTCCTGATCCTAACGGAGCTTTTGGTATTGCCAAATGCAGCTTTGAAATCGACGAAGAGGTGAAGTCTGTCGACAAAAATCTGATCGTTGGGCAGAGCACATTTAAATTCTGATGTTGATGCTGTTGTTTTAACGGTTATCAGTCCCCGTTGGGATGGTGATAGCCATCTGTGTTGTCGTCGATTTAAATTCTGATCGTAGGGCATGCTTTCGTCCCACCATATTTTACAAAGAAGCTGATGCATGCTCCTTATCAGTTCTTCGTTTGAATAGCTTGGCCGGCAATCCATCGGACCCCGCCGCCTTGTTGCTTTTCAGAAGGATGATTGCTATTCGAACTTCTTCATCGTCGGGCAATGGAACGTCTGCTCCATCGTCGTCGATTGGGGTATCGGGTTCGTCTTCTCCTGGTGTTATGCTTTCACTGCTCTTCAGCTGGCTGGAGAAGTGTTCCTCCACAATTTAAGTATGCTCTAAGCATCAGCTACAAGATTTTCTCTGGGAGTTCTACAAGGGTATGCTCCTATCCCATCCTGCAAGTGTTGTGGTCGATTGTAAAGTTGTGAGATAGGCATTATGTTTGCTCTCCGATGCGTGATGGCACTCCTCATTGTACCATCTGTTCTTTTGCATTGTCCAAAAATAATGGTTTCGCTTGCAGCGATTTTGATATCATGGCATGGGCAGCTTTTATAGTTGCACTCCAAGCGCTTATAGAAATCATCATTGGTCACATCCTCCTTCTCTTCTGGCGGTACTCGGCGTCGGAGTCTTTTTTCCACCATAAGTCCTACACCGAACACCATAAGTCCTACACCGAACTTGCGCTTACTCGCCTCAGTCCTTGTGCCGTCTACCGCATTTCTTCGATGGCGGTGATGTCAGCCTTTATTTTCACAAGAACATCAACCAACTTCTCAATTTAGGGACCAGACATTTCAGGTGCATGCCCTCAAATCGTAATCCTTATTTCGTTTGCCATGGTCGTCATCAAAAGGGGGATATCGCGTCCGAAGCTGTTTACTCTTTTTTACTGGTAGTGTTTTTTACATGGCGGGTCCGAAACTCAGCGCAGAAGCCTGAGGAGGGGATGTTTCACCTTCTCACCTTAACTCGCCTTCAAACGAATGTTTTCTGGCTACCATAGGATACTAGGTCAAATACTGTAAGTCGTGAGCTGCTTGAGCAATATGCAGAAGAAGGAATTGCAATCAGCGAGCTTTCATCACTTGTGTGAGCTKTTACGCATGACTCCATCCTTTGTGGTTTGGGAATGGCTGGCTAAGATGACTGCTGTGGTTCTCGTATGTGGATATTTGCCGTGTTGCAGTACATTATTGAAAAGTTCAATGAGCTTGTCGTCAGATTTTTTCACATTGGGTATGAGATTCGATCGAAACGTAGGGTTTTACCTTTTGTCTGACTTAGTGCGACTTGCAATTCTGAGTAAGTAATATCAACATCGATATGTTTGGCCGAAGATGCATTATTCTCTGGATGTTAGTTTAGTGATAATATGCCAGTTTTGTATGAAAAGTACTCCGAGCAGAAATTTTGGTCGCGTGAGTAATGAGACCATTTCTCACCAAATGCTTCAGATACATCTTTAGATGGGGAGTTCATTTTCTTATTTTTTGAGCTTTCACTTAACAGAAAAAACATGTTTTATCTCCAGTCGGGTGGCCCCGCTGTCATGATTTTTTAATATTTCTGTTCTAGTTTATTTGATATACATATGTACATATAACACATTTATAAAGAACGAAATTTTTATRAAACAAAAACGTTAGAAAAATGAGTAAGCGAGTTTATCACCGATGACGTCCGTTCACGAGGAGGTTTTATCGAAGACTTCGGTAAATTTTAAATCTGTTTGAAGTCATCAGTAGATTGACAAATGTTTTGAAATTGTACAAAGTCGTCATCATCTGTCATAAGTAATGCTGTAGTTTTGTTTAACAAGTAAGTTTTAATTATGTCTTTATAAACTCAGTTGTTAGTTCCGTATAAGTTATAGTAATAAGATTGTTAGAACATATTTTGCATGTATTTGTACAATCACATTAGTTTTGGATTTTGGCTACATTCGAAGCAGTTACTTCATTAACGTTATATTCTTCAATTCTAACGCTCAATATCATCGGCGACATGGTTTTCTTTATCAGGAATTTATTTGATATAACAACGTATTCATTCAACCTAATCTTCCACCGTTGCAGTTTTGTATTAAACTTTTTTAAATTATCTAACCATTGCAGAGGATGATGATCACTAGTTATTAAGAATTTTCTATAATATAAATATGGTCTAAAGYACTTCGTAGCCCATATCATTGCCAAGAGCTATTATTCTGTTGCCGAATAATTGAACTCATGTTCTTTATGTGTACGGATGGCGAAACAGATTGGATTTGGCTTAACGCTGCTCCTAATGCTACATTAGAGGCGTCTGTCGGCTCTTTTATTATTAATAACTTTATAGTTTCTATGGCTCTGATAAATTCTTTATCTGAAGTATTCACCACATTGCCTTCCTTTAAGCAATTTGTTAAGGGTTTTGTTATATATAAAAATTTTTGAATACATTTGCGATAAAATCCCGCTAAACCCAAAAATTGTTTTATTTCCCTTATCGTTTTGGGAATCGTATAATTTAAAATTGCTACGATTTTAATAGGATTTGGTTTTATGCTAGTAGGGGTAATAACTTTTGTCCGGCTACACTTTTATATTCCTTTCAGCTAATCTTTGAAACACTTTATACAGCGATTAGATGTGCTCCTGCAGAGATGTATTGAAAACTATTATGTCATCTAAATAAACCATGCAATCTTTCCCAATTAGACCGTCCAAAACTGTATTTATCAACCTTTGGAAAGTGGCTGGCGCATTTTTTCAACCGAATAGCTTTCTAAAATTCGAAGTGGACATTTTGGGTAGAAAAGGCTGATTTTTCTATCTAATGTATCCATTTCGATTTGGCGGAATCCTTTCGTCAAATCAATTGTCGTGAAATAGAACCATATACCTAACTTTTCCATATTTGGAATGGGGTACTTTTCGTCCTCAGTGATATTGTTTATGTTACGGTAATCTACAACGATTCTCCTCTATTCTTTATCTGATGCATCTATCTAGGTGCCAACGAAGTACTGTGGCAAATTATTTTTTGTACTAGCATATTTTTTATTTGTTTATTTATATCCGCTTTATGCACTTCTGGATACCTATAGGATTTTACGTAGATTGAATCTTCATGAATAGTTTTTATTATGTGTTTAATTTAGTGAGTGAATGTAAGTTTCCCACCTTCCTTGTAAAATAAAGTTTTGTATTTCTCCAGCAATTTATTACATTTTTCCGATTCTTCATTTCCTTTATTTGAATTTATGTGAGAAAGGTTGGGAACTCTGGGAAATGAGATGTTTCTTTGATTATGATTTTGTTTGGATTTGCTCAATCTTCATCCTCAAACACATTTGCTTTCAAAATTTGTATTGCTGGCTTAAGATCAGTTACTAAATTTGCGTTTATTAATGCAGTTAAATAATTTGCCAGTTCCCTTTTTAACGTCTTTAAACTAATCAAATATAGCTCTTTATACAAAAATGTTTTAGTGGATATATTTTCATTTTTTAATTTAATACAATCTTTTACTCTACATATTATATTTCGATATTAATTTCTTCGCACAAAATTCTTAAATTTTATATAACTTATTTCCAAAATGAGAGTAGACACAGGTGTATGTTCACCAAATTCATCAATGTGCAGTTACCGTAGCGTTGTCCAATCACACAGTTGCTCCCGTYTTACAATATCCGGAGCAGAATCTCTTAGAGTGCAGGTGACGCAGTGGAAATAAAATACTGAAGAGATGTTGTGTACCGAGGTACAACGCTATCGATACTGTCGACATACGTCGCCAAATAGTTTATGTTGCATTCAAACAGTTAAATCAGCTTAATGGTTTGCAAAATGAGATCACGCTTATCTTTTACTTCGGTAAGACCCAAGCTCAACATTTTTCTATAGTTTCTAACATTTCTTCAACGAGCATTGATAAAAACAGTGTATATATTAAGTTCAATTATTGTTTTATACAGTGCTTTTTTATCAAATTATCCTAACAAAGTCAAGTAACAGATATCGGTAAAATTGTTATTTATTTTATTAGTATTTGTCCTAAAACTCTCTTTTTTTACTCTTGCAACTAAATACTATAGAGTATTACAGTTTGTTCACCTAACGGTTGTACGTATCACCTAAAAATAAACGAGATAGATGTAGGGTTATATGTGGCGACACAGACATTAAACATATCTTTAAATTTATTTAATTCATGCATTCACAGGTTAATACTAAGTTCTTTTATATCAGTGCAACTAATGGTTAAGTTATCCTACATTCTACTTTACATTGTTATCCTATGAGTTACAATACTGCTTTCTCTTACATACATTAATTAAGCTATAACAATATCCTTACATATTGACAGAAGCATCACCTGATGCTTGTTGATCACCGTTAAATAAATAAGCACATAAAATATTAAATCGTAAGCTAAGCATGTCAGTTGGATTTTGGTTAACACGTCGCCCAGACGTATCCTAATAAACCAGTACTCCACAATTGGTGACCCCGACGTGGACTTTAGCGGTCACCTTGGATCAACGATGGATAGCAAGGCCCCATTATCATCAGCGGACCACACCACTCAACCATCGTTTGGCAGCGTTTTGTGCAACATTTCGTAACTATTATTTTATATTTTCTATATTTATTAATTAAATATTATCCGAAATGCCTACCGACGATGACACGCCACGCCTACCGAAGCCTTCGATGTTCCTGGGAATCAATTCCAGCCCTGCGACAATACGTGTTCCAAGCTTCAAAAAAGAACGGCCAGCACTCTGGTTCGCGCAATTAGAATCACAGTTCCGCAATTACGACGTCACGAGCGAGGTGGACAAATTCCACCACACGATTCCGTTGATAGGCACGCGCATAGCTGCCGACACTGAGGACATCATCTTAAATCCACCAACCGACAAGCCCTATCAATGTTTAAAGACTACACTAATTGCTTGCTACTCTAAATCGAGAGAACCAAAAATTCTACAACTTCTGGACGGTGAGTGCCTCGGCGACAGAACGTCCTCTCAACATCTTCGACTCCTTCGAAGTTTAGTGCCGGACATAGATAAGCAAGTATTAAGACCAAGGTGGCTCTCACATCTCCCCGACCAAATGTGSGCATGTTTGGTCGCACAACTCACGGCCGAGCTACATCCGTTAAGCAAAGCTGCGGATCGTTTACACGGTATTCTTCAACCTTCTCAAGGGCATAATATAGCTGCAACATCGCTTTCAACGACTCACGACTCGAATTCTACAGCCGTAGAGCTACAACTCGCTCACATCACGAAATGCCTTCAGAAGCTTTTGGACACCCATCAAGACACTGGACGAAAATGTTTTCGTTCACAACGCTTCAACAGAAGCAGATCGGTCTCTCCTGCCATGTCCACCAGTAACACTTGCTGGTATCACAAAAAGTTTGGCAAACTGGCTCAAAAATGCACACCGAATTGCCAGCAGGCGGGCGTAGCAGAGAGACATTAGCGGTGGAAAGCGCCTCTCTCCCACCATCGTACCGCCTCTTCATCACGGACCGCCACTTACACACACAATTTCTAGTGGACACAGGCTCTGAAGTTTCAGTCTACCCTCACACACGAGCAACACGAAGATGGCGACCGGCTACCAACTCATCGCAGTTAACGGAACACCCATTAATACTTTCGGTGTCGTAACAATCGTTTTAAACATCGGCCTTCGCAGAGCGCTAACATGGCGCTTCATACTGGCAGATGTGTCCAATCCAATCATTGGCGCCGATTTACTTTCACACTATGGAATCCTCGTCGACCTCAAAAACCAACGACTCATCGACGAAACCACACGACTGTGCACCTCAGGTACTATTAAGAGCGTGACTGTACAGTCGATCAAACTGCAACAGACGAATCAATCATTAGGATTTTGGCAACTGATTGCCGAATATTCTAAGATTACTCGTCCCGATGGTGAACCCAAACAAATTTCACATACAACGCAACATCACATCAAGACAACACCTGGCGTTCCAGTCAGCAGACGTGCTCCGCGATTAGCTCCCGAACAACTAAAAATCGCAAAACTTGAGTTCCAAAATGTGATAAACTGGGCATTGCAAGACCATCAGACAGCCCTTGGTCATCACCTCTACATCTGGCGCCCAAAAAGAGTGGCGAATGGCGCCCATGCCCCACAAAAACATGTCTAGGCCTCAAACAAATCGAGTTTCCAGGGCATACAATTTCCGCCCATGGAATAAAACCAAACGGAACGAGTTAAATCATCATCGACTATCCTCGACCTTTAACAATCACCAAGCTCCTTCATTGGTACAATCAATTTTTACCGCAAATTTATTAAGAAAGCAGCAAACTTACTCGCGCCACTAAACACGCTACTCGAAGGTCCTAAAATCAACGGAAAAACTCCAATAAACTGAACAACATCGCTAGAAAACGCATTTTCAAACTGCAAGAAAGCTCTTGCTAATGCAACACTCTTGGCACACCCGGATAACAATTCCGAGTGGGCCATCTTTTCAGATCGCATCTGAATGCGGAATTGGTTCCGCGCTTCAGCAACGTGTTGGCGAACATTGGCAACCGCTTTCATTCTTTAGTCGCAAACTTGTACCATCTGTTCAAAAACGATCGACCTACGATCGTGAACTYAACGCAGTATACGAAGCAGTAAAATAYTTCCGTCATATTTTTGACAAACCCTTAATGCACGCATTCAAACAGAAACCTGATCGCGCTTCAGCATGGCAATTTCGACGACTTGATTATATCGGTCAGTTTACCACCGATATACGACACATATCCGGTTCCAGCAATATCATTCACACAGCAGTTGCATTCCAACGACGCAGAACTTCAACAACTACTCAACAGCTCGATTACACCATTAGAGCTACGCAAAGTCAACGGCAATACCACTGACATTGCTATATACTGCGACATATCTACAGGTACAGCACGTCCGTTTGTTCCACAACAACTAAGACGGCGAATCTTCGAGACCCTTTAGCTTTATCAAAATCGGGTGAAAACCCATATACCCATATAATAGTACCAATTCAAAACTACTAAAAGCGCGATAAATCGATTACTATATGCTCCATAAACGTAAAAAGGCTTTAAAGAAACGTGGTAAAAATTGAACGATGGGCGTGACACCGCCCACTATTTGGCGAAATCCCAGATCTCGGGACCGGACTAACTGAACAACTACGCCTCCTTCTTATGTATCATAATTTTAAATTTCACATGATTCGTGCAGTTTCCAGTAGAGAAATCAAGAACCAATTGATATAACGGTATCAAACTTTGCACGAATAATGTTTTTAGTGTGTGGTTTGCTATAATTAAATAAAAACTTTTGAAGCCCCTAGGCACCTATATTTGCCTTTTTATCGAAACTATCGGAAACTATAGGAAACATATAACTGAAATTAAGGGATAATCCTTCTTTTATAATGGTTTGCCTGTACTTCCCTTAGCCTTTAYATACTTAATATAAAAATTTTCGAAATCCGGCTTGAATTTGTACCGCACATATCGGACAATTTGTCAGGTATCTTGATAAAATCAGGAGAGCATGTTTTGCTTATAACAATGTTTCTTTGTGCCTAAAATGGGTACAATTCATTACAAATTTAAGCTAGCTCACAAATAAATAAGTAAGGACTTTCGAACATAACTCTGATTTTACCCCATATGATTGGTGATTGTATGTGAGAAACTTTTATGAAAGTCTGTGATCATTTTGTTAGTATGTAGTATTGGTTAAAATAAATAAAATCGAGTCAATATTACCCCCAACTACCATTTAGTTCTTCTAATGATTTTCGTCATTGCAACAAGTTTTTTGCCGAATATATTGGTCAGTTCCTACAGAGTATTATAGTTTTGTTCACATAACGGTTGTACGCCTAAAAATGATCGAGGTAGATATAGGGTTATATATGTATATATAAATGATCAGGGTGACGAGAAAAGTTGAAATCCCGTTGACTCTTTGCCTGTCTCTCCGTCCGTGCAAGCTGTAACTTGAGTAAAAATTGAGATATCTTGATGAAACTTGGTATGCAGGTTGGAGAGAGTTATGGGAGCCGGTGTAAAAGTACGACAGTGGGCGCGGCACCGCTTACTTTTTAGTGAAAAAAATCTCAAGACCCGACTAACCGATTTCGGCAAAATTAGGTATGTGGCATATTTTTCGCATTTCAATGTCACGCTGTAAAAGTTCAAGCACCTAGGTACCGAATATTYAGCTCCCAGTACCTACAGCTGTCTTTTAGTCGAAAGTATCGGTCAACGTATAAGATATATAATGTAAATTCAGAGATAGTACTTATCTAATAATGGTATGTAATATCAGGATTTTCGAACATTCGACTGTCTTTACTCTATATAATTAGTTTTCTAGTCTGTGACATGTTAATAGTAGCGGTAGTTGGTCGATACTTCCCCAACTTTCCACCATCCTACATATAATGGTTTTCGTTAAAATGTATGTATAAGTTAACACCGGTAAACACGTATCCGGTCAACACTCCACTCCCACCGATATTGCTGACGGTGCGTCGGCAGGTTTGAGTGTGGAAATAGCATAACAACAACTCTCCCACCGCTACTGATGACGAAACGTCGACCAGGTACCGCGTAACAACAACAACATCGCTAATGCGAAAAAGCCAATACCAAGAGGTAAATTGCATTTTGCAAGTCACACGGCACAACAGTGCTGCACATGCTGGATTGTAAAACAACGAGTCAGGTATTTAGGCGTAGTCGTCGCAATATTTTAGTTAGCAAATTCAGTTGTAATAACTCGACCGATACAAACGGCTGCTCTTGTGCAAACAAGAGAGATAAAACAACATTAAAACCCAACTAAGTGTTTTAATAATTGGCGCCCAACGTGGGGACATAGTGGAGTTCTTGTGTTATCCTTATAAAGGACAAATCCTGTGCGTAGCCGTGGTTCGAATCCACCCGACAGTCGCGGAAAAACATTTAACTCCATAAATAGTGAGAGCTACAAACAATTTTCTATTTTGAAAAATTTTAACCGCAAATTAATACACTACGTAGAGATGGTGCAAACCGCCAACATTTCGTTAAACTCTTATTGCATTAAATACATTATTTTGTGAAAATTAAACCCTACCTAAGCTTGGGAGAAAGTGTGGAGCCAATGCTCTAAGAAATAAAGCATCCTAATCATCGTAATACTGTCTTCCTGCTGCTGGATCACAACCCCAGGAATCATCGTGCTGCTGCCTTATCATACCTTATTTAGTGACATAGCTTCTCGAGATATGGAAAATTTCATGTGAGTAGAGTGATTTAGCAGCTAACTCTGTTGAAAAAAAAAAATATACATATATGTATATGTATATATAAAAAATATATGTACATATTTTTTTTACTATCCGTTTTGGTAATTCTTAAATAATAAATTAAATTTGTAAAGGTGTGTAACGGTTAGAGAGGCAAATCCCTGTATCCACTTAGCACTTGACTGACTTAGAAAAAATTAAATTTGGACGCACAAACTCTAGAAGCTGTTCTTAATTCTGCCATTCGTATTGCGACCGAGCATTCCCAGCGGGAGTTTCAGTCTCGGGTTGACGAACTGACAAACAGGTTAGCAAGAATCGAAACATCAGTTCGTGTTACCAAATACGAACCGGTGACTATTCAACCTGGAATACCATGTGACGAATCCTTGGACCTTGTGRAAACCTTGCCGGAGTTCAAAGGCGACGCGACCCGTTATGTGCCTTGGAGACAAGCAGCTTATATTGCTTATAGGATGTTCGAAGCGTATCAGGGGAGCTCAAGACACTACCAAGCGGTAGGCATAATACGAAATAAAGTAGTAGGAGCCGCAGAGAGCGTTTTATCCTCTTTTAATACAGTTTTAACTTTTCACGGTATCATTTCTCGACTAGACTTTACCTATGCGGACAAAAGATCAATTTATTTAATTGAACAAGAATTGTCAACCCTTAGGCAAGAAAAATCATCAGTGGCAGAGTTCTATGATACAGTGGAGAGAAAGTTGGCTCTGATAGTCAATAAAACAATCATGACCCACGGTGAGAACACCACACTGATAGGATCACTTAACAAGAAATATCGGGATGATGCCCTTCGCGTGTTCATCTCGGGACTCAACCGCCCTTTGTGCGATGTTCTCTTCACCTCTAGACCCGCTGATCTTCCGTCAGCACTTGCCCTAGCGCAGGAAYTGGAAGCGAATCAAGCCAGAACAACATTTGCATGCTCCTTTAATAGGCAGACACCCTATAACTTAGACCCTTATTATTATTCACCCCAATACCGTAGAGTACCACAAGACCAACGAGGACAAACTCGAACTCAGCAAACCACAGTACCAATGGACATAGGCCCATCATGTTCTCGACTCAGACAGAACAGACCCTAGCAACTCCGTGGTAATGACGATAGGTACCGTAATCTAGGAGTTTATCCTAAGTAAACTGTCCAGATAACGGGAATACGGCCAGCACATTCAATCGCCAACAGCCCGTGTCAACAGGCTTGAATAAAGAAAAGCTGAGAAAAGGCAGCATGGCAGTGATCAGCTGCCAATACAAAAAGTTCAGCGTATCAACAATCTCACCCAGGACCAATATGAACCAGAAAGTGAATATTGGAGTGATACCGGCTATGATGACTATTATCATGACACAGAACTTAAGAGTTCTGAGTATGACCCGGACGGACCGAAGGACGACGTTAATTTTTTAGGACTAAGTCTCTTTGTCCTACCAAGTTTAGAAACTTTTGACGTCATTATAGGATTCGACCTACTAAAAAGGTAAATGGTCGTATTGACCTGAAGAGTGGTACGTTGAGTTACGACGGTGGAAAGGAAAAATTCTTGTACCACTACTGTTCGGACGTTAACAAGTTAGCAGAAAGTAAATCGAAAACAAACAAAGACCATATTGATATATCTACACTGCTAAAGCGTCATGCTAAACTTTTCGCTGATCCAGATGAAGCACTGCCCTACAATACCAAYATTGTAGGTACAATAAAGACCGTGGACGATTTATCTGTTTACTCAAAAAGTTACCCGTAMCCCATTGCTTCTGCGGAATTTGTCAATAGGGAGATATCAGATCTGTTGCGTGACGGAATCCCCATCCCGACATTCAACACCGGATGAATTAAAAAGGGAAATAAAAACTAGACTTACACGTATTCAGCAGAAAGATTTACAAAAACATACTTAAAATAGACAAACACGACAGTATAATCCAGGGGATAAAGTTTATGTGAAGACTAATAAAAGAATAGGAAACAAATTTTAAAAACTTTACACCGAAAAAGTAATCCAAAAGGATCTTGGGACATTTGTTATAATTGATGACCGAAAAGTGCACAAAAACACTGACACAGACACTGTGCACAAAAACAGAGACACTGACCGCTCTCCCTTCTGTCACCCTTAGGATCATTCCGCTTTCGTTAAGCTTTAGAACTAACGCGGGAATACTCGACTATACCAACTSTTATTACATTCCAATTACATCCGGAGCTGTAGCTGTTTATGAGCAGCATGACTTTCTACTTCATAGAACTAATTTATCAACATTCGAAGCAATAGCTGAGGAGACAGATGAACTACTGATCCAATTCCCACAATCACATATCAAACGATTTTTAGAGAATGAAGCTAATGAAATATTGCAACTATTGGACGCAATAAAAATACACCATCGGTACGCTAGAGGTATAAATATTCTGGGGACTGCCTTGAAATACATAACAGGGACTCCAGACTCCGACGGCTTTGAAATGCGCGAGACCAGAACCAATGCCCTATTAGAAACAAACGAACAACAAATAGCGATAAATTCAGCTACACAAAAGARAATAAACGAATTGACAGTGACAGTAAACAAATTACTACAAAATGCAAAAAGCACTCAACTAGACACGGGATATCTCTTTTCTCTAGCCTCCGCCAGAAATAGAGCAGTTACARTGGAATTGGAAACCATTTTAACGTCAGTTACTCTGGGAAGGTTAAATATCGTCAACCCTATCCTACTAAATGGTATGGAGATCAATGGGTTGTTAGCTGCTGAACACTCTGCAAATATTAGCATAAGTGATTTATTGTAAATTTCTAAAATTATTATTTCAAGATACGAATTGCATTTAYTTTGTTATTAAATTCCCAAAAATAGACAGATTTGTTGCTGAATGTGATGGTAGATACATTCCACTCTACAACTGCAAGGAAGCTGTAGCGGCAAACTTTTGTCAGCCTCTGAAGGAAAGCCCCTGTACGCTACAACTACTTAACCAACACTCCAAAATGTAAGTCAAAATCCGCCGATAACGTTCCCGCTATTGAGGAAGTTGATAATGGCATCCTGGCAATCAACGTTCAACCAGCGTCTATACAATCCCAGAACTTGAGGAAACTAACGAAGGGAACTTTCCTTGTAACATTTCATTCAGAGATTATGGTAAACAATACGAACTACGTCAACTAGGCTAAAACTATTCGATCGCATCCCGAAGCTGCACGCAATATGTAAATGCACCGGACACATTAATTTACTATTGTTACCATACACCAAGGGGCGCACTTCTCTCGCTCCTATTTGTCATCTCTGTAATTGGAGCAATCTCTGGTTAACGTTTTACTCCATAAAGTATTTCCCTGGCTGTAATTCTTGTGAGTTACAAGCCCTTCGTTACTTGTTTAGCTCTGCATTCTTTTTTGCCATTGGTTTCTATATATCATAATATCATTATTGTATAAGACTAATAATACACAATGAACTTTATTTTAAAAATTTGTATGCTTTGCACAGAGTATAATATTTTTGTTCAAAATACGAAAAAATCGTGTATACGGGAAATGTTTACGGATCATTCTATACTTGGCCTAAGGACGATGTAACTAAAATCGGTTTCGAAAGACCCTATTCTTCTAACCTTAATAAAATGGAGGATAGATGTAACTCATGCCTTATGATTCATAACATAAATTCGAGTATGGTTAATTATTTATAGTAGTGGTACGACATGGAACTATTTTTATACTCCTGCTACAGAGTACAATAGTTTTGTTCACTTGACGGTTATAGGTATTACCTAAAACTAAGGTTATATGTATATATAAATAATCAGGATGACGAGAAAAATTGAAACCGCGGGAATATCTGTTTGTCCCTCCGTCCGTTCGTAAGTGCAAGCTCCACTCAAATTACAGTAAATATTGGAAAAATTACGAGTTTGTAGAAGGGCGTAATCAGCCTACGGCATTAAGCGTATGATTTATAACCTTTTAAATTTTATCCTTACTTCCCTTATTTCTGCATCGTCCTAACAACTACGATGTTTCTGGCGCAAGGATGTTAAGAGCATTCTCGGAAATTGGTTTTTTTTTCCTTCCGAGCGAAGCAAAAAACCATCAAGATAAGGAAAAAAGGAGTCATAAGGTCATAAAACAAAACTGACACATACGAACCTCAAACCCTGTGAGGGTTTTACTATACTAACCTAGTACCATCACCCTGACTTGGAATTTCTCACCCTCCAGACAATAATCCCAAAAATGTTCCACAGTGTTATAAGTACATAATCAAAACACTGTAGTGTTAATTGTTTTACGAATGTTTCCTTAAAATATCGTGAATGAAAAACAACGTTTGCCCGGTCGGTTAGCAAGAATATAGAAATGATCAGCTGAGTCGATTTAGAAGACCGTCTGATCGTTGTTTTATATATATTTACGTGGATTGAGGGACTACAGTTTCTCAACTATCGATCTGAAATTCTGCATATTAGCTGCTCTTTAATAAGCTCTCCCAAAATCAGGTCTTTATATGGAATGGTTTTTTTTATCTTCACAAACTTTGGCATGGATTACTGTTTAAAGCAACGCTGCAATTTTCAAACAAATTGTTCAGAGCAAATAACTGAAGCTAATTACTGACCTATCAAAGTTATAATAAAGCGATTCGTAAAAACTCTTTATAATCTTGCAACATGTTGCTACAGAGTATAACAGTTTTGTTCTGTTCATCTAACGTTATACTAGCTTTGCCCCACGTTGTTATCCGCGGTTAAAAAGAGAATAACTTGTGTATTTACAGTAAAAATCGTGACTATTCACATTTCAAGAAGCAAAATAATTTAAAGTTGAGCATCGGAAAGATCCCGATTAGAAAGGCGGTTATTCACAAGCAATTTCTTATTTTTCATGCCGGTAAACAAAATTGCGGGATATATTCTTATTTGCTTAAATAAAAATATTTCTTGCCCTCGACACACGCGAGCAGATGATATGTGGGAGAAAAAATTGCGCCCTATAGAATGTCGGCTACTTTTAGAGTTGGAACTTGACTTTTATTTATTGTGATAGAGAAAGCCACTTTTGAAGAAAATTTTAGGTGTTTCAACTGAAAGGGTAAGTTTGTATGTATTATAGGTGATCTGGGTATCACTACTTCCTCTCCTTTGGCTCCTTCAGTAAGAATTGTGGGCTAAATGACCTAGCTCTGAATGCGTAACCTAGTGCTGTCGCACAGTCCAGTTTGGAATAAGTGAAAGTCCATACAAGTTACTTTTTTGTTCGCGTTGGTTTGGGGGATATTAAAGTTATATCCCCATTTTTCCTTTTAATAAATGAATGGGTACTGGGTAATAATATCTGGGTAAGAATGTCTATAAGTGTGTACAATCCTAGCAGGAGAGTCATCGTATTTGTGCTACACGATATCTCTTGGCACTGTAGGGTCTGTGCCAGGAACCTCAGCCACCACCTCGACGGCTCGCTCCACGCCTTGAATGATTTGTTACCGACTGACAGACGTTATGACGGCCTTAAAAAAACTTATTCTGGAAAAAAAATTTGGATATATAAATATTGTGTATGGAATTTCAGAAACAATTATTTTTTTAACTAAGAAATATATTTGGATATAATTTTGTTGTTCAATGTTTAGTTCTTTTTACTACATCGCCCAAGAACAAATTCCACATTCTTTCATTATTCCTTTTAAATATAATTAAAGTTGAAATATTGCACTTACATTTATTTGATTGGGGTTTGCACCTACCTGAACAAATAACCTTCTTCTTCTTCTTAATTGGCGTAGACACCGCTTACGC
>NW_017537065.1:81408-85306 GCF_001853355.1 Bactrocera latifrons
CCGCCACGTAAAAAACACCCCCAATGAAAGGAATAAATAACCGTGTACAATAAATATCAATTACGGATGTTTGCTATTACCAGAGTCCTAGAATTCTTGGCTATGTTTTGCCGGTCAGTGCCTACGTTGGAAGAATTCTTTGCAATTATAATAAGCCTTTCCACCTTCGGTAAAAGCGCATTGTCAGAAGACATTGCTCGCGGATATCAAGTGATAACACCAGCCAACCATGACATAATTATTAGAGAAGCGATGCAATTTATTAAATTTCATTTCAATTTAATAACAAACTGAGTGAGGCTCAGCAGAGGGCGTAGCGCATAGACAAAGTAGTTACGCTAGCCATTGCATTCACCGAAATAGCCGCAACCTTGCTGAGTGGTGGCAGAACCGCGGCGCTCAGTACCCAATCTCGAGCTAAACCTTGGCTAAACGGCTTTTTGTAACATCAGCAAAAGTAGTAGTCGCGGTGCTCAAATGCAATGATGTAAATTGAACGCGTGAGGTATAGACTACTGTGGTCAAATTGAAATGTGATTTTTTTAAATTTCACGTGTATTTTGAATATATCACGACAAAATATGTATTAGTGTTTGAGATACGCGTCGTTTYGTGAGGCTCTAACAGTGAATTCTTCGTTGTATACTATGTCACAATTTTATAATCGTGATCATTTTGCTATATTTTAAAACAATATCTTGCCGCAACTACCGCATTCCTCTGATTTACTTTCGTGTAACTTCTGGTTATTCAGTAAATTCACATTTCACATCAGAACATCACAGAACAGCGTTTTGACTCTATTGAAAAAATTAAAGCTGACTCGAAGAAGGTTCTGATGGCCATCATGACGGAGGATTTTACCAAGTGCTATGATGACTGGAAAGTTCGTTGGCATAAGTGTATTGCAGCGGAAGGGGATTACATTGAAGGAGATGAAATGGACAAAATTCACCTTTCAATTTGATCACACATACATCTTGTAAAATTTTTAAATTCCCTCGATCTGTGGCCTACAATTTCCTTCAAAAGCTTTATCTATCATAATAATAAGGCTCAACTCTAAAAGTAGCTGGATTTCAGCTTGGCACAACTTGTTTTTCTCACGGTAGGCAAGTTACTTGCATTGACGCAGAAAACAATCAGTCCCGCAATGATGTTTACCGTTATTTGCTGCAGTAAAATGTTTTCTAGCTCTCTGCGACCCGAGACAAAAAGCATTTACAGAAGTATACTAATCTCTCCCATTCCAACAGTCATCAAATTTTGTAAATTTATCTTTTCGATGTTCAACTTTTATTTTTTTAATTCACAATTTATTATAAACCGCGGGTAACAATGCGGTGCAATGCTAGTAAGATATACTATAATTTCATCTAATAAATTGTTCGTTGAATACAATACGAATCTTTTTCATAATTTCATGTAGTTTAATTTGAATATTTTGGTTCCGTTCAAATCTAACTCTCATCACTATTCTATTTTGCAGATCACTCCAGCATTAAGAAACTATTACTGCGATTATATGTTATAATTCGAGAAAACAAAACAACATCATTCTACTTTATTTGTATATGTTCACGTTTTTTTTTTATAATAATACTACATGATACATCACATCAAAAAGAGAGAACTTATTTGAAACACCGGCTGACTTTATGTTACCAAATATTCGAAACATCTTTTATATGCAAACATATGTACCATATGTACATACCAGCCCCTTTAGCTAAGAGTTAATGAACATTTGCAAAAAAAACACTCAAATAAAAACTTTATTGCCGTGACCTAGAAATTTCAATGCTCAAGTTCAATAATCAGTACAAGGTTAGTGTCACAAAACCTGTCCGTGTAAATAAAATAACGAATACACATTTGGAAAAAGCCGTCCTCATGTATTACATAAGAGACGAATGTACATAAAAAATAAGTATATTCGTGAGCATTGCACACACCTACATATGGTATAAAAAGATACATATTCTAGTTCCATTGATGAAGCTGCCATACATTAAATCTTTTCCTCTCAATAAATGAAGTACAAACACACTTGAAACTCACATAAAGAAGTTGGTAGTGAAATAAAATACATGACTTCGCAGGAATGTCTTAACTTTTTTACTTATTCACGTCTACGACAGAAGTGTGACTTAAGATTGAAGCAAGCATTTTCCWTATGTATGAAAATATTATACATACAAAAGAGAAAAATTAACAAAGAAACTTCATAGAGACTAGAAATGCCAAAGTGGTAAACGTTCAAAACTTAAAAATTCAGGAAGGGCAAAGCTCGGGTGCAACCGATCATTTTATTTATCTATTATATGTTTATTATTATTATTATACAGTTTCAGAGGACTTTAATAATAAAAATGGAATGGAGAGATATATTCAAGCAATATGTTTTTATGGACTAAAAAATATATGTTATAAATAAATTTAGAATAGAAASATAACTTATATTTTTGGCTGTGAAGCGATTAAACGAATTACATCATTTTTTCCGATGTAGTCGAAAACAAACAATGGGGGTTTTTCCGGTGTAGTTCTAATACCTAAATCTTTAGTTAATTTAATGCATTTAGAAATAGTGGAGGCTTTTATTATAACATGTAAAAGATTGTTATTGCATAGTAGTAGTTTAGAAATAAGTTTTTGCGAAGTATGTACATATGTATAACTCTTTCATCGGTAAATGGGCGTCTGGCTTCTGGTAATTTGAAGTTTATTGGTGATATAGGGAATGCACAAATACTTCTTCTAACAGCTGCATGATATAGTGCAAAGATTTGTTTTATATTCCTTTTTTTTCATTTACTACTACCTATCAGCAAAATTTTTAGAATTATTGCTAAGCTATAGCTATCGCTCTCACTTTCGCGGTAGCGATAGAGACATAGCAGATCAATGTTAAAGTATGTGCTCTGCTGTCCTCGGATGAAATCCTACGGGAGTAGCGTATGTAGTTTTTCAAATGAAAATGTCAATAGGGATTTTTAAGAAGAMATTTTTTACAGTATTTAGATTAATTTTTTTGGAGAAAAGCAGTACATCATCAGCATAAACATATGCGAAATGAGTTTATGTTTAGAGATTGTCGTACTAATTTCGTTAAATGCTATTACAAATAGTATAACAGACAATGGTGTAGGTAATCGAAAAAGTGTTATTGATTTTTTTAAAGTTAAATATTTTTTCACCAATTTGTCACTTCTGAAGCTGTCTTAGAATAACATGAGAAACAACTGTGTGGAAAGCTTTTCATAATCCAAACTGGGAGTGGATATGTGGTTTCTTTTCCATAAAGCAGTTTTGGCGAAATCTAAATAGAGTAAAGCATAGTACCTGGCCCTTTCTTAAATGCCACTTGGTTTTGACTGAGAAGGTTTTTATTTAATGCAAACCACGAGATACGTTTTGATATGATTTTTTCTTATTATTACCGTTATTTTTTGCAATTGCGATAAGCACGCAGGAATTTTTTGGTCACTTCGAACAATGCGGTAACACCCGCGGTAGCTCTTAAAGTGCTAAATATCGAAGCAAGTGAGTGGACAGCGCGCCGTTCCTTGAAAAAAATTGRACTCAAAGCATCTGAAAGTTCTACRTTCGTGAACGAATTACGTGTAGAAAAATGCGTAGGAAAACCGTCGTTTAATATTGTCAAGTTTTCCGCTAAAAAAGGAATATTAAAACATGTTGGGAGAAGTATGTGTGAGATACCCTTTTTATTAAAATATCAACACCTTATTAAATGGTTTTATTTAGCTCACCCCGTTTGTTTTATTATTTACTATTTATTCTTGGATCAAATTTAGTAATTCAAATTTCACCCTCTTCCTGTCAACCGATTAATCTGAAATTTTGTATACACTTTGGGTTTTGGTGACAATATAAT
>NW_017537065.1:85626-91349 GCF_001853355.1 Bactrocera latifrons
ATCAATCCCATCAACATGGGTATCAAATGAAAGGTCTCAAGAAGTAGAATACAATTTACTATGCAAAATTGAAATCTAAGATGGCTAATGCTCAGCCCCTGGTGGGGATAGAGGGGAGGTTGAGGACTTTCCTGAAAGCCCCAGGTATGAACTAACTCGCAAATTAATTTTTATCCCCCTCGCTCCCCAATATTGACGTTTCAAAGGGATTAGTAAATGGCGCTATAGGCTACATCAACGAAATCGTTTGGCCTCAATTTCGTGAAACTCAGATGTATGCAACAGATGTACCTTCCGTACGAATTGATTTCGAAAGAGACAGAGTACATGTTATATACCCGAAAGCCATACAGTTTCCAGCTAAGTACAATTACGGGACGGCTGAAAGAAGAATGTTGCTTTTAATACTATCATGGGCTTCTACTATACATAAAATGCAGGGCAGTACTGTGGATCACGCAGTCGTATACTTAGGTGCAAAACTGTTTGAAGAAGGTCAAGCCTACGTGGGTYTTAGTAGAGTAAGATCTTTGCAGGGACTACGTACAGAGAAGTTGGACTGCAATAAACTAACGGGCAAGAAACCTCGCAATAATGAAGCACTTAATGAATTAAATAGAATGCGAAATAAAAACTAAAAACTAGAAAATAAAAATAGGTAAAAAGACTTTTTAAGTTAACGGTTTTATGTTAAACATACATTGCAATGTTTAAGATAAATGTACTAAAAACCAAAAATTAATAATATAGATACAGTCGTGGGAATTATAAACATATATGCGACTAGACTAAAATAATAACATTTTAATCAACGATTGATGAGCGGTGAGAAATCACGTTAGCTATTTACTTATTGGCATTTTCTTTTGTAACAGAATCGAAAGAAGTGTTAGCAGAGGTGGGGCGTGATTGTTATTTGTATGGCCCTAGTGTTCTCGCATTGAAATTTTTTTTTCTGTTTTAATTTTTAGAATATTTTTTGATTGTAAATATTTAGGCCAAGAGCGTGAAGAGAAAGAATGATCTCTTGAGCAATTTCCACAAAAGGTCCGGTTGCATGGCGAGGGAGATTAGGAGGGAAATTGCACATATCTCGGGCTGGATTGTTTTTGCAACGTTTAGTTGTGTGGCCTACAAGCTGACACATTGTGCGCCATGAGACTTTGATCTTTTCGGGAAGTTTGTAGCTTTCAAATGAAAGGAGAATCACTCCAATGGGTTTGCCTTTGAGATTTTTAATGAACGTATAGACGGAAGTAACTCCCTTCTTCTTCTGCAATGTCGTTTAAGCATGGAGCGCAACCAATTGACCAATTGAAATTGTCGTGTAACTTCACAGTAATATCGCGAATTTCTTTGTTGCTAGAAATTTTTCAGTGATTTAGCGATTTGTAACAAGTAAGAGTAGATTTTCATCACATAATTCACTGACAGATAAATTTCCTTTCTTATTGATTCTAAGCTTTTATTTGCAATGAAACAAAAGTATTTGGAGAGTTTTGCTCAAATCTGCTGCAGACATTAGAACAAACTTAAAGTAATCTATTTTAACTTGAGAAAGTTTGTATGAAATTTTTTTTATTTTGGGGTTGGAGCTAGAGGCAAGCAAAGCAAACTTATTAAACCCGAGGTTAGGAGGCTCTGGGGCCATAATAAATAATTTATTCACTGATATGCACTATTTTATTAAACGAGTAACCTAAAGATCGAGCCAAAACGAAATCATTTGTGCTTATATGGAAGGAGGTTTATGCAAATAAAGCGTAAAGCACAAAAGAAAAAACGCACACCTCCGCTCAATGGAAGAGATAGTCGATGGCTGTGCGAACATTTTATACTTTCGCAACTTGCAAGAATCAAAGCAARGGAAATAATTTAAAATGTAAAACGGCAACCAAAAGGCCAAATCCTAGCAATCATATATATATACTATATATATAGGACGAAGAAATGCGACCGTGCGGACTGAACGTTTTTGACACACGACAACACTAACTGAACGAAATGGGGACTCGAACGGAATAAAACCAATAACGGACTTTACTTGAATAGCGGACGGCGACCGATAAAGTTAGAAAAAGCATCTATCTATTGTGAAGTTGTATTAATTAATTTATTGTACAGTTTTATTAAAAGCACCAGTTCTTGAATAAAGTAAAGCATTGATYAATTGTGAAGTGAAGTTGGTCCAGTCTTTTATTTCTGCGCATCGGTGGATCATTCGTTCCACCAAGTCGGACTTAGCGAGTCGTCCACGTTTTCCTGTATATTGGTCGGTTGGCCGTAAGCTATATCCTGTCGTTTGGAACTCAGCCCGAGTATTAGGGCTCAACCGGCCCTAAGTGGAGTTGGTTCGTGTCGGCAAACAAGACATACAGCGAAAATAGTTGCGCCGCAATAGCGCATCAGAAACAGCGAAGTGTGTAAGTGCGACGGCAACACACGTACACAAGTGTAACAAGCAGCGAGRTCGAGCGTCGTCAACAAGTCGGCAACAAATAGGTTGCGGTTGGCTCGTGTTTTCGAACGATCAGTGTGTGGAAACGGTTGCTCCTCAACAGTGCAGTAGAATCGGCAACAAATAGGTTGCGGTTGGCTCGTATTTTCGAACGAGCAGTGTGTGGAAACGGTTGTGCCTCAACAGCGCAGCAGAATCAACAACAAATAGGTTGCGGTTGGGTCGTGTTTTCGAACGAGCAGTGTGTGAAAACGGTTGCGCCGCAACAGCGCAGCAGATTTCGCAACACATTAGTCGGAGATAGTTCATGTTGCCAAGCGAAATATTCAAGCAAACGGTTGTGCCGAAATAGCGCAGCAGAAGCAGTGGATACGGCAACATAAGTGCATAAGCGTAACAGACAGCGAGCGTTACGCACTACTATCAAGTTGGCAACGAACGAGTTGCAGCAGCAGAGTCCGCGTGAAGCAGTGAAAAGTGTGTTAGCGACGGCAACGTATGTTCATCGTCAGCAGCAGTACTCGAGAGGCTGAGTTGCCTGAGGCAGTCGTGTTACAACGAGGATTACAGGTTACTTTCATATTATTACGTTTTATTAAATTAACATTATCACATAATATTATATATACTTACATTATTTGTTGTATTGCATAATTGTAAARAAGTACTCAAAATGGAGGCTCAGACTATATTAGATATGACAGTGACAATGTTAAAGGAAAGGTTAAAAGAAGCAGGGCTACCGACAAATGGACGCAAGAAGGAATTACGAGACAGACTTCTGCCACACTACCGTTTTCTAAACGATGACGATGAAAGCGAGGGTGAGGTCGAATCAGTGGAGCCGTTTTGTGAGAGTGTGTTGGGTAATGGTCCGTTGCCACCCACAGTTCCTCATTTTTCATTTAGAGAAATTGAAGAAAGTTTGGCGTCATTTAACGGTACAGACGGGCAGGAAGTAAATCAACGGGCAGAATCCTTTGAAGAAAACGCACATATAGTAGGCTGGTCGGAAATCCATAAATTTATTTATGCTAAACAGCTTCTCAGAGGAGCAGCTAGGGCATTTATTCGAAGCCAAACTGGTATCCGTGATTGGATATCTTTAAAACAAGCTTTAATTGATGAATTCGAAACATCATTTTCATCAGCTGAGGCTCATAGGCTTTTAAGGAATCGTCAAAAAAGACAAAACGAAACATTTATTGAAACTTTATATTCCTTAATGGATATAGGGAAGCGGGTAAAACTGGTGGAAGCCAGCGTAATATAATATTTCATACTAGGGATTCCCGATTCAAAATTAAACAAAACGGTTTTATACCAAGCAAGGAGTATAAGGGAATTGAAAGAGCAAATAAAAATTTATGAGAAAATTAAATATAATCTAAAGGTCGAAGTTGAAAATAGAGTCAGTGTCAGGGAAGATAGGAAAGAAAACAGCCAACATTCAATTATAAACCGCGCATGTTTCAAATGTGGCGAAACTTATATATATATGGCATATAGCAAAGAATTGCACAAACCAGCAATTTAGATGTTACAAGTGCAATAAAGTCCAGTCCAAGTGAAAGGTGAAAAAGACAATTTGAACACAATTACCGAAGTAATGTTCAAACCTTCAGAGGCAGATTTTGGACTAAGGTTTAAAATGGTAAAGGTAGGGAATGTAATTTTTCTTCGTTAGTCGATACAGGTAGTCATTTGTGTTTGATAAGGGTAGATACAGTCGAAAAACTTAACCTTAAAGTTAAGCCAAACAAATATAAACCAGAGCTAAAGTAGATGATATTGAGATAAATATCATGTTCCATATTGTCAACAATAGGGATCTTCAATATCCGGCATTAATAGGACGTYCAATTTTGGGTCAAGTCGATTTAATTGTTAGCGAAGAGAGCGATAGGTTTCTAAGGAAGGATAAAACAGATAATTGTCAGGCGAACAACAAAGAGTATAATGGTAAAATTGCAGAAGAGGCAGAAATAGCAGCTTTTAGTATGATTTGTATAGATGAACAGAGGCCGAAATCAACGTATGATTTGTCACATCTCGATAAGGAAAAAATGTTAGAAGTGGAAAAGCTGATTGCTCAACATGAGCCAAAAAGAATCAAATTTTCCCCGGTGGAAATGAAAATTGTTTTAAAGGACGATGTACCGGTGTATCAGCCACCTAGGTGTGTATCATCTCAAGATCAAATAATCGTAGATGCTCAAGTAAAGCAATGGCTAGATGAAGATATTATTAATTCAAGTGTATCCGACTACTCGTCGCCGATTGTGCTTGTGTCTAAAAAAGATAAATCAAAGCGGTTATGTTGCGATTATCGCAAATTAAATGAGAAAATTTTGCGCTATAATTTTCCAATGACATTAATTGACGAGGTAGTCGAGAAGCTCCAGGGAGATAAAGTTTTTACTACATTAGATTTGGCTAATGGATTTTTGCATGTTCCTGTCGAAGAAAGTTCTATAAAATATACATCGTTTGTAACAATGAAAGGCCAATTTGAATTTAAATTTGTGCCGTTTGGTATCTCAAATTCACCAGCAGTATTCTGTAGATTTATCCATTCGATTTTTAAAGACCTAAAAGACGAGGGAAGTGTAGTCACTTATATGGATGATTTAATTATTCCATCCATAGACGAGGAAGAGGGGTTAATAAAACTAAAGAAAGTTCTTACAGTAGCAGCAGAGGCTGGGCTAAAAYTAAATGGAAAAAGTGTAATTTTTTGAAGCGTAAAGTAAATTTTTTGGGGTATGTAATCGAAGATAGCACAATTCGTCCGTCGGATGAGAAAACCAGAGCGGTTAAAGCTTTCAAGCCACCTGGAGACAAGAAAGCCATTCAACAGTTCCTAGGGTTAACATCCTACTTTCGGAGATTTATTCAAAACTATGCGTTAGTGGCTAAGCCTTGTCAGATCTTCTGAGAAAAGATCAACATTTCAAGTGGGAAGAAGAGCAGACGATTGCTTTCGAGTAACTTAAGTCCTCGCTATCACGATCTCCAGTTTTAGAATTATATAACCCTAATGCAATTACGGAAGTTCATACAGATGCATCAAAGCAAGGGTATGGCGCGGTAATGTTGCAAAAGACGGCAGAGGATGAATCATATCATCCAGTGCAATTCATGAGCCAGAAAACAAGTTCAGCGGAAGAGAACTATCATTCTTATGAACTTGAAGTACTCGCCATCGTCAAAGCATTAAGGAAATGGAGAGTGTATTTATTAGGTTTAGAATTCAAAATTGTAA
>NW_017537065.1:92804-106758 GCF_001853355.1 Bactrocera latifrons
TAATTTATTGTACAGTTTTATTAAAAGCACCAGTTCTTGAATAAAGTAAAGCATTGATCAATTGTGAAGTGAAGTTGGTCCAGTCTTTTATTTCTGCGCATCGGTGGATCATTCATTCCAMCTAGTCGGACTTAGCGATATTGGTCGGTTAGCCGTACGCTATATCCTGTCTTTGGGAACCCAGCCCGAGTATCCTACATATATACCACATACATTGACACATAAGGTTGGTTAGAAAAACAAAATTCGTTGTATGTGCAAGGTGCGTTCCAAAGTAAACAGGACTTAAAAAAAAAAAATGGGTTTTTCGGTAAACTCAATGTATTTTATCCAAAATAGTATCCTACAGCTTTTTGCACGGTCCAACAGCATGTAGAATGAGTGTTTTAGCTCGTTGGCCGATATGGCAGCCAGTAGGCTAGTGGAAGCCTTTTGAATGGCCTCTACGTCTGCATAACTCCTTCCTTTCATAGGCAAATACATTTTTCGGAAAAGGAAGAAGTCGCACAGTGCCATATCAGGTGAATACGGTGAGTGGTTAATGGTTTAAATGTGATTTCTGGTCAAATAATCGGTCACAAGCGTCGATCGATGGTGAGATCAAGCGCTTCCAAACTCCACAGTAGAATATTACATTAATATTTCCATCAATTTCAATGATGATTTCGCCTAATTTTTGATGGATTCACGCACAGTTTCGATGAAATTTTGATTGGCTCACATGTTGATCGTCATTTAAGTCTTCACGGCAATCACCGCCGAAACAAGGTTTCATCAACTGAAACGTTTAGGTAAAAGATTTACCAATCTTAAAACAAAATTTAATGTTGGCTCTTTGTTCGGTGCTTCTTGCCACTGCAAACCACTATGTCAAAGTGGAATTTTATGTCTTACTTTAGTCTTTAGTTACATTATATATTAGTTAGTTATACATAATTTGTTATGGCAATTTAGAAGTTTTCGGTTAGTGGCGTTTTGTGAGCGTGGCAGTGTTCCGATTACACCCCCATGAACTAGTAAAAATTTTTGTACTGAGCAACCCACGTGCCAAGTCACCGGGTTTCAAATTACCTCGCCATTCTGATCATTTATATACACATTACCCCATATCTATCCCGCTTAGTTTTAGATGAAACGTACAACCGTTAGGTGAACAAAACTTTCGTCACCTCGTTTAGTTAACATGGAAGTAGTGGTCTGATAAACACAATTTTATTTTGTGATTATACATACTGTTTCGGCAAAATCAGTTCCAATATTGAAAGCATGCCTTTTCGGTAAATCTTTCGAAAGCGTTTGCAGCTCCTGTTTTTTAGAGTACAAACTCGATTTTAATATTTACAACTTTTCCAGAGTGCAATTTGAATTTCTTTCATTGGTTAATGACCGAAGATAATTTGCATAATTATATAGTAATTTTGAAATCTTTGTATTACTTAAGATTCTATTTTTATTGTCAAATGTTTATGATATATACAGTTGTCACAACTCTCAAACAACAGACGATATTGCTACATCAGTTTGCATATCTCTATCTATATCTTTACTGGCGCAGAAACCACTTACGCGTTTATAGTGTAAGTATAAGTTAAAAACAACGCGCAAGTAAGCCAATTGGAGATTACAAAAGTGGTCATGTCTTTCTCCACCATGTTTTTCCAACGGAGTGGAGGTCTTCCTGCTTCTCCCGGCGGGTATTGCGTCGAATATTTTCAGAACGGGAGTATTTTCGTCCACTCGGACCACAAGACCTAGCCAGCGTAGCCGCTGTCTTTCAATTCGCTGAACTATGTAAATGATGTCATATATCTTATACAGCTCCTCGATATTAAATTCTAATTCCAATCGTTGGGCAAGCTACCGTCCCACCATATTTTACAARGAAGTTGATGCATGCTCCTTGTCAGTTCTTCGCCACTATGTTTGCATAGGTTTCCCGGCAATCCACCGGATCCCGCCGCCTTGTTGTTCATCAGACGGGTAATTGCTATTCGAAATTCTTCATGGTCCATTCAATCCATCATCATCAATTGGGGTATCGGGTTCGCCTTCTCCTGGCGTTATACTTCCACTGCCATTCAGCAGGCTGGAGAAGTGTTCTCTCTAAAATTTTGGTATGGCCAGAGCACAGTGAGCGGTTGGGCCTCGTTAGCGGCATTTAATTAATAACTTCTAAACGAAAAGAGATATCTTGGGACGGTTTTCTTTCGTAGCTCAGAAAAAATTAATAGAATTTTTTAAGAAAAAAAATTTTGTTTCAATTTATTTTTTTAATTTTTAATTTTTTTTTTAATTTTTAAATTTTTTTTTTAATTTCAAATTTTTTTTTACCTTCAATAAAAAAAATTTTATTAATCAAATTATCTTCGGAATCAGAATCAGGCATATCTAGATGCTTCATTAAAAGGAAGTTCTTAACATCATCGTCCATAATAATATTTTTTGCAGTCGAAATTGAAGACCCATTTGACAATGAAGATATCAAAGGGTCAGACGAAACTAATAAAGCATTTATGATATCTTCCATTGTATTTTTCCTGGAATTTTTTCTTGTATTGCTCTCGCGTATGTTTCGATAGTCCTTGTTCTTGGCTTCAAGAGCTTCTTCGGACATCATACCAATCGGAAGGGAAAAATGGTTTATTATATCTGCTCCATGAATTAAATCGATATATTAAATCATAGCTTACTCCTGTTATACGAGCAGCCATATTTGGTTGTTGGAAAAACCTCCATGCAGTGTTTCCGTTGTTCGTGCTGCCAGTACCAGCTATTGGTACATCCACCAACAAATGCATTCTTCCCTTAGCTTCTGCTGAATACTTCTTTTATTTTGTTCAACGACATCCTTGTCAACACCACGAGCTTGCCACTTTTGTATTGGTATTCTATATGCAATGTTTGCATTAATAGGAAAGCTTTTCACCAAATTTAGATCGTTCATATTTTTGGGAGCCGCGCTAGAGATTCCGCATGTTTGCGAAGCCGATTCCGATATGACACTGAACGTTTTGCCATCAAGTATGGTCATATGAAATTGGTGATCAATTCTTAAGGTACTCACAAATGTTGGAAAAGTATTTAATATTTGGCTCTTAATTTTGAATTTCTCTGCGAGACAAGTCAGCCGATTCTTTCTCGCAAAGTAATTTAATGGGTCGACAAGGTCGGGTAGGAGAAGGCCGATTGTTTTTCCATAAAACTGTCGATCATTTCTGCACTATCAATGATACCATACTAATTGAAAATAAATATTGATCTATCATCTCTCCATCGAAGTCATTAAATTTTTGCCTGTAAGTAGAATGTCCGCTGCTGTCATCACAACCCCATTTGTAGGTAGCAGTTAATTGGGTGTTATTGTTATTTTCAATATGGTTTTGAAAACTTCCTAGGTGTGCTTCAATAATCCTAGCAATAGTATGGCCTACTAAGCCTTGTAATGGTACTTCAGCGAAATGATCAATTTGGACGCACAATGACTCATACTTCCAGCTAAAAAAGAGTTAGACCTAATCCGTACGAATGTTGTAACTTCTACTCCACGAACGACAGTTGCACGCTAGTGCAGGCTAGTTGTTAATACACTTAATTACCACTACGTTTTATGAACAACACATTTACAGACCGGTCCCGAACACTGATTCGCCCACTGTGCAGAGCATCGGTTTGCAGCATCTTTTCGTAGAATTTTCGAGCGTTATCCCTGTTGGCGTGTTGGTGTTCTTCGTACTCACTCATATCGGAATCTCTCTTTTTTTTTTGCCGGAAATGCGTCCCGCTCTCTTTTCAACTTTCAGTATCTATCCCATCCCACAAGTGTTGTGGTCGACTGTTACGTTGCGACATAGGTTTTGTCTCCGCTACGACACGGCACTCCTCATCGCACTAGCTGTTCTTTTTCATCTTCTGAAAACTAATTGTTTCGGTTGCAGCTGTACGTAAGGAGCTTGCACTAACATCCCACAGTTCCCTTATACCGAGTTGTTGACGAGTGCTCTCAGAGAGCAGGAGTGCAAGCCGAGTAGAAAATCGTTCGGCTGTCTGTTGTGATTGCAGCTTCTCGACGTCGAACCTTCCTTTTATTTGCTGACGTGAGTTTTTTGCTGCACAGAGGCGAGGTGCGAGTCTTGGCTACAGATAACCATATATCGGGTCCGGCGAAGTCGATCAGCCTTTACTCATTTGGGGATGTTTCTTCGTGGAGGCTATAGAGTTAAGGTAGACATGCACGATTTTGACTTCGTGGTAGGGCACTTCTAAGTAAATGATGTCGAGTTTGTCGCAACCATACCACTAGGACAACACAGAACAGTAAATTTCGAGTGATGCACAACCATTTGCTTGTCCATTGCCTTTCACGAAATCTGCCACCGAAGGCGGATTACTCTTTATCACGACAATACTAGATAATAAATAGTTCAGGTTTTATTGTGTATGGAGGTTGACTCATCAAGTCCATGTTTTGAATAATCAAAAATGCAATTTTTTCAGTCAATGCGTGAGAGGACTGAAACGACTGCACTTTTGACCATTCAAAGTATGGACTTGATGAGTCAACCTCCATATAGTTCAGGTTTAGTTATCGTTTTTCGACACCTGAAGAGCGCACATTTTTCTTCCTCGACATATTTAATTTCTATACTCTTGCAACATGTTGTTACAGAGTATAATAATTTTGTTCACGTAACGGTTGTATGTATCACCTAAAACTAACAGAGATGAATTATATACATATATATTAATGAGCACTATAAAGAGAGTGAAAAACTGTCTGTTCGACCGTATGTACAAGCTGTAACTTTTGACGAAACTTCATATGCGGACTAAAACCCTTCCTTATAACACAATTTAAATTTTTATTTAATCCTTTCACTCTCCAGTACACAAACTAGGAAAAGGTTGATATAACGGGATACAATTTTGCCCCTAGGTAACGAATATGGGGACTAGCATACTCTGAACATGCTTGATCGTGCGAATTCCGACCCCATATTCATGGATAGAAATATAACTGCTGATGTGGCATTGGTTTATGAGTTTGACATGCAAACAAATCAACAATCATCAGAAGAGGGGAAAAAGCGAGCTAAAACCAAAAAAACCCCGCCGAAGCCGCTCATAAATCAAGGAGATGTTCATTGTTTTTCKGTGTTTGTTGTGGAGGGACGGATGGTCGATAAAGAGTAATTTATTATTATTATTATTTTATTGAAAAGGATAATACAATTACACCTTAACATTCTAAAAATTTTACAGCATTAGCGACTAAGGCCATCAGCTTCTTAATGTTAAATATTGATAAACTAATGTACAATGGTTTAGTTATTATGGAGTATCACACTTCAAAATAGATGTCTATTGTACATATAGTATACATTTAATAAACTGTTTTAGAATGTTAGTATGTGTTACGTTTGTTAGTAATGTTGAGTTTTGAGATTATCGGAACTACAATATAGGCAGACTGGTGTTTGGTTTGTTTGTATGTTAGTTTGGTGTGACGCAACCGAAAGCGAGTATATAAAAAGCAATGTCTTCTGGATATAGTTGTAAGGAAAAGAGGTGATCTTCGCTGAGGATTTTTTATTTTGTAATAGTGGGAGTATTGGCTCCAGTGTTCATTTTCGGCCTCACGATAGGACTTTTTAGCAAAATTTGTAATGTATTTTTTATTGTTGGTATTTATTAGTTTTAAGGGAGCTCTTGTCGCATGTTTAGCTTGGGAGTCGGCTGGAGTATTGCCTTGTTTACCAATGTGGCTGGGTATCCATGATAACTTAATTTCACTAATATTGTTGATGCGGAAATCTTTAATTTGAGAAACAGTTGGATCGGCATAATCGACGTTTAGTATAGCTTACGTCTACTCTTATTTGCTATTAGACAAGCGTGCAGGATGGCTGTTGCTTCTGCCGTGAAAACTGAGGCAAAAGGAGGTAGTATAGCTGACATGAAAAGTTTGGCGATATCATACTGTTTGGTGGGTTATTAAATACATGAGTTTCTTATAAAGCAACTATATGAAACAGAAGAAGTAAAGTGAGCTCATTGGAATTGTAGTAACCATTAAGATTCCACGAATTCCGAATCTATAGTACCATAAAGAATCAATGAGTATTAGGTGAGAGGAAACTTCACTATTAAAGAAATATTTAATAGTAAGAGTTTTTTATAAATCTATATCGTTAACAGTATCTGAGCTAAAGAATCTCTTGAGAGAGCTAGAAGAGTATTTTGGATAGCAGTTCTGTCTTCAGTGTTTTGTAGTAATGTATTACTGCTTAAGGGGGTACTCTGGTCTAGACGCATACATTTTAGGCGTTTTTTAAACTAAGATAAAAAAATTAAAGACATTTTTACTATCCTTGTTTTATATGTTTTTTATTGATAATTTAATAATAGAAAAACAAAATTGCATGAATAAAAAATTCCTCGAGATACGGGACGGTGGAGTGGGGGCTTCAGAAAAAAGCGGTGCGTCCTGGCTGACGTGATTTCTACTCTTGTAGAGATCTGAAACACAAAAAACAAGAAGATTCGTCATTTGTAAGGATGTCCTCATCGGGTGGATGATTTTCAAAAAAAAAAAATTRTAATAATAATTGTATTAACAAAATGGCGTCGACCTGAAAAAAAATGTTACCTGATTTTTTCGACCTTTTCGAATTTTTTAAAAAGACTTCAAATCTAATTTTTTGGAAATCCAAATTAGACACGATAGAGCATTGTATAAAGAAGACATATACCGAATTTAATCGGTTCAGTAGAACTTGAGATATCATGTCAACTACCTCAAAAAAAGTAGTTTCGAGGAAAACGCGTTTAAAGTTAAGGAGACAATTCTAGCGAACACGGCCGCCACATCATAAAATGGGCTGTATCTCAGAAAATAAGTCGAATTTTGAAAAGTGCTTCCAAGGTCATATTTTTGAAAACTTTCAAAATATGCAAAAAAAAAATTCCAAAATCCTAGACCAGAATACCCCCTTAAATGTTGTGTGAGAAGAGTGCGTGCATTTAAAAGGGAGATTGGGTTATTGTTATTGTTTGGGTCATATTTTTGAAACTTTCAAAATATGCAAAAAAAAAAAAAATTCCAAAATCCTAGACCAGATTACCCCCTTAAATGTTGTGTGAGAAGAGTGCGTGCATTTAAAAGGGAGATTGGGTTATTGTTATTGTTTGGTAAAGAAGGATTGGAAGAGGATATGTAATGTGAGTGTTTGTTTGAATGAGTTGTGTCGTTGGACTGTTGTGTGTACTGTTGGTAAGGAGTATTGCTGTTATTGTTGCTACTGTTAATAGTAAGAGAAGTATCACATGACGAGAATTGTTTGTTTGTTTTTTGTTCTATTTAGTTTCTTGAATTTTTTATTTATTGCTTCTTCTAAATTTGTTGSTTATTTTTAGTGAGGATAAGGAGATCTCCGTATATGGTAAATGAGATAGAACTGTGTGGTTTATAAGTAATCGCTAAAAGCTTTTTGTAGAAGAAATATGTTAATGGATTTTAAAGGTTTTTTACTGTCTTTGTTTTTAATTATTAGAAATTTGGGATAAGAGGAAGGGGAGCGCTTCAGCATTTTGTTGTTTTTCTTTAAATGTGGAAAGGCATGTGGCTTATTGAGGTTTGGAATTTTCCGCTTGGGTGATGGCTCCGCTACCAAGACTGCAAAATAGTTTTGGTCACCACCTCCAAGATCGGAGGCCATGATTGATTCACAGTGCACACTATTTTTTTGAAAATACGCAAAATTCAATAAATTTTAGCTTACACTGATTAATTGTAAGTTTAATTATTAAGTCAAAGTCACGATCTTAAAAAATTTACCTTAGACAACAGCAAAATTATTGAGAGTGAACGAAATAGGAGAAAAACAATCACTAAGAACGTCGATCGAAGAGATAAAACAAAATTCGCTGAATTAACAGAAGGCCATCCCAAAAAATTATTATAAAATTTTTTCGAGGACTCGTTGGCATAAGTATATTACGTCTGGTAGGGATTACTTTGAAGGCGACAAAATAAATATTTGCGTTTTATTTTGAATTTCTAGGTTTTTTGTCACAATGTACATATATAAAATATCAAAGTCAAACTCACTCAGATTCATTTTCTATCTTTGTTACTTCGAATTAGGTTCCTTTCCAATTTTAACAAAGGCAATTAACGGTGGCCGGTTATGATATTGAATCTGTGACTTAAAAGCTTTTCATCTATATTCAAAGTATGACTGGCGAAAGAAATTACTTTGTTAGCCTACATAAGCGCTGATCCCAGTGCAAAATTACTTACATCTAAGACAAAAGTAAAACTTTGGAGAAATCCGGGTAGATAAGAATGGGGCCATTTTTATCAATATTTGTTTTTAATTTACATAAAGCATCTTTGTAAACCTCATCATTTACGTTTCTTTTTACTGCCTTTTTATATACTTTATGAAATGCTATTTTTTAATACATTTTAATGAATCGTCTTCCAGAGGTAATAACGTGGCCCTAAAACTCTATTCCTTTTGCGAGGAGGATTAGCTTGTCAATTTGTACTTTAAGGTTGGYTTCTTTCAAATGTTTTAGCACTTTCTCTATAGTTTCTAAGTGTTACTTTAAGCTCGTTGAAAAAATTTAACGTCGTTTATCATCTTATAAACGTAGTCGGTGCATTTCGAAGCTCAAATGGTATTCGCAAAACTTTTTTTGCCCGGCACCTGTAGAAAATACAGTATTTTGAATGTCATCAGGATACATCTCCACCTAGAGACATCTCTTAACTAAATCCAATGTCGTAAAATAATAACAATATCCGATTTGGATTTTGAGTGCTTTTCGTTGAGCTCCTTGTATTTCGCTCTTTCAATGAGCAGTGCGTAAAGAGCGGAACGAGAAACGCTCGCACAAAGAGAGTCAACAACATACCAATTGACCGAAAAACTCAGCGCAAACGGTCTTCACATTTACTTTTGTTGTTGTAAAAAATAWATAATATAATTTGTTAATAAAACAATTTAATTTTATTTTCAAATATTTTTGTTAACATGTTTCATTTAGATTTCATATTCCATGTAACAAAATGCTATCAAAAGGAATAAAAAAGTTTCAGACAATGTTATTTTTAAATTTTGTTTGCATTTTTACATATTTTATTTACATATTTGTTGTAACATTTTTTAGATATTATGTGTTAAGCTTTATAACTAGTAAGGCGTTTAGATTTTCTGCACTAATCGAACTTCTTCGTCCACTTAATATAAAGTGTAGGGCTGAGAATGCCCGTTCGACGGACACTTGCGTTGCAGGTGTAGCCAGCACAACCTGCGCTAGTGCACTTATATGCGGAATCTTAAGCTGCAAATCATTGAAAAATTCCAATATATTTGAATTTAATGGTAAGCGACCAGATGTCGAAGTTTTCGATGTCAGCATAAATTTTGACAAGTTTTACAGAAACAGGATCTTTTTTGCTTTCTGACACTGTCTGCAAATCGTCCAAAAATGCCGAGGACAGCGACTTCTCTTCAGATGAGGAAGCAAACATATCTTCACGCACAGGAGTTTCGAGCGCTGGAACATTTCGTGTTTGTGTCTAAAGCGATAATAAGTATGAAATGTTTCTTGGACTTTAGTTTAGTACAAGTATTAGTTTTCTCGCTCGTTTGATACGATATTCTTCGTTTTTCTTCACATTGAGTCAATTTTGAACATCCAGAATTGTTCTACTCATTGAAAATGTCCATATGTTTCGTTGTTAAATGCCGCCTTAAGTTTGTTGAATGATTGCCGGATAATTTAATACCGCAAACATTGCAAATTGACTTGTTCTCTTCCAAATTAAATTTAAAAAATTGGTGCACATTTTTATTCATGTCTCTACCCACTTTAAACAACAAATATTTCACAACTTCATACACTCAATTCACGATCGCAATTAATATATTTCGTCYGCAAAACAGACGTTTAACGATTTGCTTGCCTATGCGTGTGAATGTATAACAATACATACGTAAAAGACTTTTTGCGTACGGTCTTGGAACAACCAAAACAAAGCAGAATAGAAAAAAACGGTTTCGCTGAGCGCGAGCGAGCTCATTCAAGAACCCATAAAATGGTTGCTCTCTGAGTCTTTTCGTAAAGAGTCAGGGAGAGACACTTATTTGCAGACAACGAGAAACGGTCGACAGTTATTTGCGAGCTCTATATACATATAGATACATATCTTATTATTAACTTTTTTATTTCTTCTTGGAGCATAAAAAGTTTGTTATTTGTATAGAAAAAACAAATTCCCTGAAAATGTGAGACCTTAATTTTGATTTTAAGTACTTCCTCTTAATTTTTGCTTCGCATTTTTCATATATTTTTGGGAAAATGTTGTAAAAGTGCCTTGGGTCGGCTATATTTAAATCTACCATATTAAAAGTAAAAATGTTTCACCATCGTAAAGTGAGAGTGCATTTAAATTAAAGGCATTCGATAATAACAATAATTAGTAAATAAAGAACAATAAAAACTAATCAAAGTAACATCAAAGTAGCTAACAGGTCGTCAAAGGTAAGACAGTAGAAAAGTTTTGTAGTGAGACAAAATGCATTTTTTGTTGATTTTATCGTATTGTTATATATTATTGTGATAGGTTTATACATATGTATATATTAGTATTAAAAGTGTTACATTGCTGACATATTTTTTCTTTTGCAGTTTGGGTATAAAGATTTATTAGTACACATGTGAATTGGTGCGTAGATATGCATGTACATATTTAATATTAACAAGTAAGGAAGGGCTAAGTTCGAGTGTCACCGAACATTTTATACTCTCGAATGATAAAGTGATAATCGAGATTTCATTATGCGTCATTGACATATTGTTTTATTTTGCTGTAAAATTAACCAGATTAGATCAATTTGTGTACTTTGAGTATTGAATCGTATTTTCATTTATTTTAATTGTATTGAAAAGTTATAGTCCGATCACGACAATTTTTCCACAAGGAATACCTCAGTTCAAATACCGTATTAGTGTAAAGTTTTATTCCGCTATCATCATTGGTTCCTAATGTATATATTATACAGAGAAGGCATCAGATGGAATCCAAAGTAGCGTTATATTGGAAGAAGGCGTGGTTGTGAACCGATTTCACCCATATTTCGTACAAGTCATCAAAATATTATATACCAAATTTCATTGAAATCGGTCGAGTAGTTCCTGAGATATGGTTTTTGGTCCATAAGTGGGCGACGCCACGCCAATTTTTAAAAAAAGCCTGGATTCAGCTTCCTTCTGACATTTCTTCCGTAAAATTTAGTGTTTCTGACGTTTTTTGTTAGTCGGTTAACGCACTTTTAGTGATTTTCAACATAACATTTGTATGGGAGGTGGCCGTGGTTATTATCCTATTTCTCCCATTTTTGAACTCTATATGTAAATGCATGAAGGAAACGGCTCTATAGAGTTTGGTTGACATAGCTATAGTAGTATCCGAGATATGTACAAAAAACTTAGTAGGGGACGGGGCCACGCCCACTTTTCCAAAAAAAATTACGTCCAAATATGCCCYTCCCTAATGCGATCCTTTTTGCCAAATTTCACTTTAATATCTTTATTTATGGCTTAGTTATAACACTTTATATGTTTTCGGTTTTTGCCATTTTGTGGGCGTGGCAGTTGGCCGATTTTGCCCATCTTCGAACTTAACCTTCTTATGGAGCCAAGAAATACGTGTACCAAGTTTAATCATGATATCTCAATTTTTACTCAAGTTACAGCTTGCACGGATGGACGGACAGACAGACAGACATCCGGATTTCAACTCTACTCGCCACCCTGATCACTTTGGTATATATAACCCTATATCTGACTCTTTTAGTTTTAGGTCTTACAAACAACCGCTATGTGAACAAAGCTATAATACTCTCCTTAGCAACTTTGTTGCGAGAGTATAAAAACGAGGGCGTACATAATTGTAAGTATCTAAATATAATGAAGATAACATTTTATATACTTCATTTACGGCGCGTATGTACATACCATATACACATATATAGTATGTAAGTTTATGCAAATATATGAGCAACAAGAAATGACATAACGCAAGTTACATTGGCTAAAGTCAGTTTTATACGTTTTTACCATAATAAGGTAAATTGCAAATTTGGAGAATTTCCGCCACCTACAGCAAATATTTTAATAAAGTGAAGGTGTTTGAAATAAACTTCTTGATTATATTTAAAGGATTATCGGTTAATGTTTCCTGTAAAAGCGCTTCGCGTCATGGTGTTAATATTACTTACAATTAGCAAACAAGTAAGGAAGGGCTAATTTCGGATGCAAACGAACATCTCCTACTCTAGCAGCTTGAAGGAATCAAAGCCAAGGGAAGCACATTGAGGTATCAAACGTCATCGTACGGATCGGAATATAAGTTATTTAATATATATAATACATATACTCTATATAACTCGAACACTGGCCTACAAATTCAACATAAAATTTGGCAAAAAAAAAAATCATATACTATAAGTAGTAAATGGAGTTGGGGATGTATCGATCCGATTTATCTATTATTAACTATTATAAAAAAGTTTTCTGGGTCTCATAAAGGTATTTCACATGCAATCACGAATATGAGCAAAGTCATCTGGATATTCGAAAATCGTTGTATCTATTTTTGCCTCAAAGAAACAAACACGCTCTCTCATTTATATTGAAGTATTGGAAGTATTGGCCTGATTCAACCCATTACATACAGACATACCTTTCCCAGATAAAGACTATCTCTGAATTTCAATTATATACTATCTCATACATTGAACGATATTTTCGATTAAAAGTTAACTAAAGGTGCTGGGATCCAAATATTCAGTATCTAGCAGGCCTGAACAGATTTCGCAATTTCAGTCATAGGTGGTACACACTACAGGCATTATTCGTGCAAAAATTTATTCTGTTACATTGATTGGTTTTTGATTGTGTTAGATGGAAAGTAGGCGTGGTTACTGTCCGATTTTTACCATTTTCACCCTGTGACATAGAAATGTTAAAGGAATGCTACGTACTAAATTTCATCAAAATACGTTTGGTGGAATCTCGAGATATAGGATTTCACAGCCCGTTTTCCAATTTTTACAACGGCTTCAATAAAGCCTTGTCATACCGTCTTTGTGGTTAAATTTCATTTCTTTGGCGTAATTTGCTATTGATTAATTACACTTTTATTAGCTTTCATAAGTACCGTTATATGGGCAGTAAGCGAGGTTATCTTCCGATTTGCTCTATTTTGGCACTGTCGTTAGCAATTTTTATAATATTTAGTTACAACCAATAAAAATAGGTGTAACCCAAGGAAGTGTCCTGTGAACACTCTTATACAATTTATTTACTAGCGACATGCCTACGCCGCAGAACTGTACAATCGCCACATATGATAGACACCTGGATCATTACAACCGGCAAAAATGAAGCGGAGTCGTCGAGCAGAATGCAATCTTCAATCAATCAAATTGTAGAATGGACACAGAAATGGTATATTACTTTAAGAGTTAAGTTGAAGTCTATCCAAAAAAACTTTACTAACAAACGTGGTACGTATGTATATCTCCTTACTTTTTGGGAATGAAGTAATCCCCTTTATATTAAAATACAACAAAATAAACTGGTTAATAAGCAAACAATCCCCCTTAATAACATCAAATAAAATCGTAGTTTACACTTATACGTTGAAACTCATTTGGACATACGGAATTCAGCTATGGGGATGCGCTGCACCGTTATACATTGAAATTGATTCCAAAATAAAGTTCTGCGAAAAATTGTGCATGCCCGTGGTACATATGTACGCAATTCAGATCTACATCGTGATCTGTATATAAGAATGGTTCGAAAAGTTACAAAATCATGTAAACGCTGAAGCCAGACAACTAGGGAGACTAAAAAAAGAAGAACGTTTCATGACCTA
>NW_017537065.1:107243-111355 GCF_001853355.1 Bactrocera latifrons
CATTCCTATAGCTCTTATCATTTACGAGATATATACAAAAAAAATGCGATTTTCGTGGAAAAATCAGGTTTAGAGAACCGTACTACCTCACCGGTGCGAGTTTCGAYTTTGTCGCAATGGACATTTTTGTAAAGTGTTCAATATGTGTCTAAATTCAAAGCGGTGCCATAAAATGCCGCTGAGCTATAAAAATTTAGGGATAAATTAAAATTAAATCGCAATTGTAGTGTATTTTCGATGGAAAATTTTTACATGGCTTGATCCAGTCCTTAATGTTAATATTAAGGGCTCAAATTTTCAGGGAATTTTCCTTAGGGTATTTTCAAGGAAATTCTTTATGGAACTGAATAAAATGAATAGTTAAAAAAAAAACACCCAAATATACGTATATACATACCATATATGTACATATAAGGTCTACAACTTTGCTTCCGCTGTTTTTTTTTTCTTTTATAAATTTAAGGCTTTATTGTATAAAACCGGTCCAAAAGTGTTTTCCTTTATTCCCTCAAAAAGCAATGCTTAATTAACACACGAAATGCTTTATGATCCATTGTTTTGTAAACTAACACAAATTTCTTTACAAAAATTCTAAATTTTTTTAATACCTAATTGAAATCATATAGATGGTAGTACTAGAGTATAAGTATTTTCTATGTATGTGTCAGCCTCAGTAAAGCGTGGACGGGTCCTAAGCCGCACTTTTCTTGGAATCAAAAAAGAAAAGCAAAATATCCCGCAAATGTCGAGAACTCGGCTCATAAAGTGACGTTTTCAGTTGAGAATAAATTTGGGATGCAAACAGATCTCTACAAATATTTTGTTGGGTTAATGTTGACACAAATGTACAAGATCGATATAACACGGTTTAATCGACCAGTGCTTGACCCTAGAGACATCTATTCCAAAACGGCGGAAGCAAAGTTGTAGACTTAAGTACAAACACGATCGATCAACTGCCACCATCAGATAATTCCACCAGCATGCTGGTGTAGTGTACTAGGCGCTGAAGTAAATTTTGAAAATTCTTTGAAATGAAAATGTTTACTATATCTCGCCCCCTGTCGCTATATTATGCAATAAATCTCTTATTTACTGGCGTAGACACCGCTAACGTGATTATAACCAAATTAACAACAGCGCGCCAATGTTTTCTTCATTCGTAACGTGCCGCCAATTGGAAATTCCAAGCAAGGACTAGTTCTTCTGCACCAAGTCTTTTCAACGAAGTGGAGGTCTTTCTCTTCCTCTGCTTCCCCCGGTGGGTATTGGGTCGAATACTTTCAGAGGTGGGGTGTTTTCATTCATACGTACGTCATGATCTAGCAAGCGTACGTGCTGTCTCTCAATTCGCTAAGCTATGTCAATGTCTTCGTATATCTTATACAGCTTATTGTTCCATCGAATGCGATATTCGCCGTGGCCAACGCACAAAGGACCATAAATCTTTCGCAGAACGCTTCTCTCGAAAACTCGTAACTACAACTAAACTCATCGTCATGCCTCTGCACTATATATGACGGGAATAATGAGTGACATAGAGTTTGGTATTTGTTCGTCGATAGAGAAATTTACTTCTCAATTGCATGCAAGAGTTATTCTGCCTTGGATTTGTTGTTGTTGCTGGTTCCAATATAAACGAAATTATTTACAGATTGAAGAAGTCACACGATAGGAGTCGCCTTGTCTGAAACCTCGTTTAGTATCGAACGGCTCTGAGAGGTCCTTCCCGATCCTCATGGAGCTTTTGGTATTATTCAATGCCAGTTTACACAGCCGTATTAGTTTTGCGGGGATACCAAATTCAGACATCGCTGCATAAAGGCAGCTCCTTTTCGTGCCATCAGCAACTTTGAAATCGATGAAGAGGTGGTGTGAGAGCCCACATTCTTTTCACGGGATGCCGATGAGTGCTCTCAGAGGGTAGGAGCGCAAGACAAGCTGGAAATCGTTTGTCTATCTGTAGTGATTACAGCTGCAACAATAGAGTGGTGCGAGTCCATGTTAGGACCTCGAAGTGTACGCACGTCCAAAACACTTAAGACGTGGCTTTCGTCCGTCACAATATGATCGATCTGGTTTGTGGCTTTTCGATCTAGACAGCCAGGTAGCTTGGTGAGTTTTTCTATGCTGGAATTTAGTATTACAGATAACCATATTTCGGATCCTGGCAGAGTCGATCAGCCTCAATCGATTAGAGGATATTTTTCTCTTGGAAGCTGAATTTACCGACTATTGTGTCGAAGATACCTCCTTGCGCACCCTGCCACTAAAATCGCTAAGCACAATTTTGACATCGTAGTGGAGCAGCTCTCTTTGGTCACATCGTGATGGGCGTAATCTTACCACTGTCACGCCCACAAAACGCTATTAGCCGAAACCTATAAAGTGCCATAACTAAGCACTAAATTAAGATATAGAACTGTAAATCCAATTTGCAATTTTCAGTAATACTTTGTGATTTCTTACTAGTTATACATAGATATGTTATTGGTTGAATAACGCAAAACTCAAGAGTTACAAGAGTTTTTGTGAATATAAATCAAAATTCAACATACACATTTACGCAAAGTACACATAGCGAGAGTTTTAAAACTACCATAAGTTAACAAAATTCATAAATATTTTTATTAAAATTAATGTACTTGAAAAAAAGGACTAAGACACTCATTCAAATGTACATATAAAAGCGAATAAGATTTGTTAGAAAAATTTATARTTTTTTATTGTAAATTGAATTTAGGAAAAGAATGCTGTCTACTGTCTACTGTCTTCTCTAATGTGTAATAATATTACCGGCAAGCGAAAACACTCGCTCTGTTGCTGCACTGCTAGCAGGAATGGCAAGAACTTTTAGTGCTAACTAATGGTTGTTGGGTCCGGAAGTAAATCGTCAACATCAACCATTTTTCCTTACTTTGTGCCTATAGCCGCAAAAAATTGTACTAATTTTTAAATCCGGAGCTCTCCACGGAAGAAAACGGATGACAGTCTTCAACCACCCAATCAGCCCAAGCTTCTAACGCTAATTTTTTATCATCTTCACTTACTTTTTGTCTGGGCACTTCAGTTATATGTGAGGTAAAACATTTATATCTATTGATATTGGAACTCTGCATGCAATGGCATTTATACACTTTTTTACAATTACGACAACATACCATGTCAAGTAATGTGCTTCCGTCATCTTTAACTATTTCAGCAAACATATCCCAAATAGCACTTCTGCCCTTCCGTTTTTGCTGAGTTTAAAAATACCTATAGCTATTTTCCCCACTAAGTCTTCGGTAGACTCCATTGTGTAAGATCAACTTCAAATAAATTATAATATATAAATATCAATACATTTACCTTTACAAAAAACCATTAAAATTAAAACACTTACAAAAACAGACAATAACGAAACAGTTTCTCAGCGCACGATACAAAATTTACACTTTTATTCTTAAAATTAATCAAATTATTTTCATTCTTTCCTTCAAAAAAGTGAGTAAAGTCAAATTATTTGTCTACTATTGAGAGAGTCATAAATTGTTGTCACTCATTTGTTTAGAAATACTTTCAAGTTTTCTTTCTTTTGGTGGGAATGAGTCTTAGTCATKTTTTATATTGTTATGAGTACTCATTTACGCCAATTTGTATGGCTCATGACTTAAGTGCAATAATTTTATTGATACCAATTACAAATCTCTGATATGAACATAATACATATTTATATACAAAGAAKACGCATGACGTTAAGCGTAGAAAACTTTAAAATTGCTGTTTGATGCATAGTATAATATATGACGTTAAACCTAAAATACTTTAACATCGCTGTTTGAAAACAAACGAAATAATAGTAATTTGCAAAATACATAACAAATTCATTGAAATTCATTTTTGTACTTAAATGTACTTTAATAAAGTGCAGGTTCAAAAATTCGGTTTCATATCTTAATATAATAAACCACAAAAATAGAGAGATGTTTCTTTAAATTAGTATAAAGTTTTTTTTTTTTTTAGATATAATCATTAGCCCATTGATTTTTTGCTAAAAATAATAAAATATTTACAGCTCTTGGTTACAGTGCTGTATATTTTTATACTCTCGCAACAATGTTGCTAAAGAG
>NW_017537065.1:111425-113254 GCF_001853355.1 Bactrocera latifrons
GTCTGTCTGTCCGTCCGTCCGACTGTCCATCCGTCCGTACAAGCTGTAACTTGAGTACAAGTTGAGATATCATGATGAAACTTGGTACTCGTATTTCTTGGCTCCATAAGAAGGTTAGGTTCGAAGATGGGCAAAATCGGCCCACTGCCACGCCCACAAAATGGCGAAAACCGAAAACCTATAAAGTGTCATACCTAAGCCATAAATAAAAATATTAAAGTTAAATTTGGCAAAAAGGATCGCATTAGGGAGGGGCATATCAATTTTTAATATTTCTGCGTTAAACGAGTTCATGCATAGATCACGCTCTATATCAGCACATCTACAATACCAAGGCGCTTTCAAAATTAGTCCTAGTATTTTGATTTGAAATTGTTGAAAGACTTTCTTATTGTTTTCGTTAGTACATCCCCAGAGTTGTGCACCATAGCTCCATATCGGTCGGAGTATTTGCTTATAGATAAGTAATATATTTTCGATGGATAACACTGATTTGTTACCGATTAACCAATTATAATTTTTGAGTCGGATATCCAGCTCATTACGTTTGTTTTTTACTTGAATTTAAACCGTAGCTTAGCGTCAAGCTAAGAATCAGTTTCAGTTGCGAAAGCAGTCCTTTGTGACAAACTTTATCAAACGCTTTTGCAACATCCAAAAACACGGTAAAACTGAATTTTTTTTTCCTCAAAGGCTTTTTAATAATGTGTGTAACCCTGTGGATTTGATCAATCGTAGAATGATTGGCTCGGGACCCAAACTGATGCGCTGGAATTATGGCTTTTCGTTCTATGATTTCATTAAGACGTTTTTTGAGAATTTTCTCAAAAAGCTTCGATATTTTCGGTAGAGGTGATATGAGTCTGTAAGAAGATACATCATATCCTGGTTTTCTGGCTTTGGAATTATGTCATTTGGAATCAAGTTGGCACGTATTTAAAATGAAAAGCCGCGTTAATAATGTTGGTAATTTTTACCATACTTATTGAAGGAAGCTGTTTTAGGACTTCGGCAGTAATCAGGTTGCAACCGGGTGATTTTTTGTTTTTCACATTTTTAATTTCCTCACTTAGCTCACTGCCTGTGCAACTTTAGATTTCTTCGCTTTTTTGACTGGAATCGGTAGGATAATATACGTGTGTTTCATATAAGGAGAATATTTTGGCTAAATAACCCGAAAATACTTCTGCTTATTTTGAATCATCCCTGGCCCAGCTATCAGCTATCAGCACTTATTTTAATGGGACATACTTGCGGTTCTGGTGTTTGTAGTCTTCTACAACTTTTCCAGAGAGAGTACTCGGAATTTCTTCCATTTTTTAGGGACCGAAGGTATTTGCGAGACTTTCATTTTTAAACCACTTAATTTTCCGATTAAGATCTTTTTGCATACTTGTTGCAAAGTGTAAAATTTTTGATTCCAACTAGTCGGTATTTAATATAGAGTCATATTTACTTTCATAACATTCCATGAACATTGCAAAGTATTCCCAATCCATACGTTTATTAAACAAGGCCGGGGTTTTGAACCCCCCAAAATATGAACACTTTTTGGCTACCATTGACTACTCTAAAATATGAACTTTGGACAAAAGCTCTAAAATATGCACAATATTGTTATCAATAATAAATTTAAAGCGCTTTGTAATTTGGGGAATTCCCTAGTTATTCGCATTCAATATGCATGTACATACATATGTATTTATCCATCGCTCGAAAATGCTTACATGTGCTCATTACATCTACGTCAGTCGTCTGTAAGAATTTTTAAGTGTTTTCGGTTGGTGATTGCACGCAAGTATAAATGCCTCTTTATTTTCTTAAGAAAT
>NW_017537065.1:114974-119818 GCF_001853355.1 Bactrocera latifrons
ATTTTTTCGTTTTTGCACCTTTCGTAAATATGAAAAATCTCGCAAAAATTAACGGTCCTGTTTTTAATTAGTTCATATTATCGCGAGTCCACTGTATATCGGGTATGGAACTTTTTGATTCTCTGAGAACGCGTAACTTTCGGTTGACTGCAGTGCTTTATAGAGTTCTCTCCCCTTTATAGTTGTAAGCATTGAAGGCCAGTGCGTGTTCTTTGCGTTGAAATCTCCACCCATTATGAATATATAAATGTGTCTGTTTATTAAGTGTTTGTGCTCTTCAAATTGGATTTGATGCCYTGGAGAACTGTACACAGAGGTAAGTGAGAGTGGACTTTTAACTGTTGTAGCTTGAAACTTATAAGTTGAAAGTTTTTCTTCCTCAAAATGTTTAATCGTGTTTTTAATTAATATTGCGCTTCCGCCACGGGTTGCTAGTATGAAGTGTATGGTAAGTTGCATAGTTTCTAATTTTAAATTTGTGATGCAAAATGGGTGGGCAAAGAAGGTATCTTTGGCACTACGGTCGGTACATTCAGACTCCACGAGGAAACATCCCCAAATGGGTTGAGGCTAATCGACTGTACCGGGGCCCGAAATATGGGTATCTGTAGTACTAGATTCCAGCATAAGAAGATACATCAAGCTACCTGGCTGTCTCCGGATCGAAAAACCACCAACCATATCGATCATGTTGTGATGGACGGAAGACACGTCTCCAGTGTTTTGGATGTGCGTCCGCTCCGACGTCCTAACATTGACTCGGAACACTATCTTGTTGCAGCCAAGATTCTCACCCGTCTCTGTGCAGCAAAAAACGCACGCCATAAACACAAGGAGAGTTCGACGTCGAGAAGCTGCAATAACAACAGACAGCCGAACGATTTTCTACTCGGCTTGCACTCCTGCTTTCTAAGACTACTCGTCAACAACTTGGTATAAGGGAACTGTGGGACGGCACTTTAAACTCTTTACGTACAGCTGCAACCGAAACCACTGGTTTTCGGTAAGTGCAAGGAAAGTCGCAGCGCAGAGAAAACAGGCTGCCTACCTCGCAACGTTACGATCGACCACAAACGTGCGGGATGGGATAGATACCGAGAGTTGAAGTGGGAAGCGAGACGCATTTGCAGACAGAATAAGAGGCCGAAATGCGTGAGTTCGAGGAGCTCAATAAGCTGGCCGGCAGGGGTAATCCTCGAAAATTCTACGAAAAAATGCGGCGGCTTACAGAAGGTTTCAAGACCGGAACATACTCTTGTAGAACTCCCAAAGGTGATTTAGTCACCGATGCCCAGAGCATACTTAAATTATGGAGGGAACACTTCTCCAACCTGCTGAATTGCAGTAAACGCACAACGCCTGGAGAGGCGAACCCGATTCCCCAATCGATGAGGATGTAGCAGACGTTCCATTGCCCGACCAGGAATAGCAATTACCCGCCTGAAGAACATAGCCGGCCGAGCTATTCAAACATGGCGGCGAAGAACTGATAATGAGCATGCATTAGCTTCTTTGTAAAATATGGTCGGACGAAAGCATGCCCAACGATTGGAATTTAAGTATGCCCAATCCACAGAAAGGAAGACCCAACAATATGTGTCAACGACCATGGGGTAAGCCCCCTCAACATCACGTATAAGGTTTTACCGAGAGTATTTTGTGAAAGATTACAGCCCACCGTCAACAAACTAATTGGACCTTATCAGTGTGGCTATGGACCTGGAAAATCAACAACCAACCAAATATTCACTATGTGCCAAATTTTGGAAAAGACCTGTGAAAAGAGAACCGACACACACCACCCCTTCATCGACTTCAAAGCTGCATTCGACAGCACGAAATGGAGCTGCCTTTATGACGCGATGTCTGAATTTTTTATCCCCGCAAAACTAATACGGCTATGTAAACTGACGTTGAACAACACCAAAAGCTCCGTCAGAATCGGGAAGGACCTCTCCGAGCTGTTCGATACAAAACGAGGTTTCAGACAACGCGACTCCCTATCGKGCGACTTCTTCAATCTGCAGCTGGAGMAAATAGTTCAAGCTGCAGAACTTAATCGAGCAGGTACAATCTTTTATACGAATGTTCAGCTGCTGACGTATGCCGATAATATTGATATCATCTGCCTCAACACCCGCGCCGTTAGTTCTGCTTTCTCCAGACTGGACAAGGAAGCAACACAAATGGGTCTGGCAGTGAACGAGGGCAAGACGAAATATCTCCTGTCATCAATCAAACAGTCGTCGCACTCGCGACTTGGCACTCCCGTCACTGTTGACAGTCATAAATTTGAAGTTGTAGATAATTTCGTCTATCTTGGAGCCAGCGTAAACACCACCAACAATGTCAGCCTAGAAGTCCAACGCAGGATAACTCTTGCCAACAGGTGCTACTTCGGACTGAGTACGCAATTGAGAACCAAAGACCTCTCTCGACAAACTTCGGATGAGTAGACGTTGCAAATTTTCGAGAGGAAAGTTCTGCGAAGTTATGGTCCTTTGCGCGTTGGGCACGGCGAATATCGCATTCGATGGAACGATAAGCTGTACGAGATATACGACGACATTGACATAGTTCAGCGAATTAAAAGACAGCGGCTACCGCCGGGGAAGCAGAGGAAGAGGAAGACCTCCACTCCTTTGGAAGGACAAAGTGGAGAGGACCTGGCTTCACTTGGAATATCTAATTTTCGCCATAAAAGAATTTTTATAGATTTAGACATCTTTGGTATTAAAAAGATATTTTTCAASCTTGCACGAGCGATTTTGTAGGGAAGTGTTGAATTCTTATCGTGTTTATTGAGTTTCTTTAAGATCTGTGATAAAATTCTGTTATTGGATATATTATCATTATTATTTGCTTTTGAAACATGCGCAAAATTAGATTTTTTAGATGTTTCAGCTGTAATCTTTGGCTTTTCTTGTTGATGATGTTCATTGATTTTCTTCCCGAAATCTACAGGACTTTCTACCTTTTGGGCTAGACCATCGCTTTTTTGTGATAGTTGATAGAGCGCATAATATTCCTTTGCGCATTACTAAATTGTTTCCTAGTAATCTGATGGCTAACTATATTCCCTGAATAGCGCTGCTCGAAAAATTGGCGGCATTCGCTCTATTGACTTTTGGTTTGCCCTGCCCCAAAACTATTCCGGTCTGCGTTTGTCGGGGTCAGGTCTGTCTTTGTCGTCCAAAAATATCGATGGTAAAAAAAAAAACATCAATACATCGCACAATTATACTCGTAAGAACATCGATGACATCAATTATAATACATTTTTATCATCAACGTTTTTCCAGCCGATGTAAGTGATTACGRTGGAATGAAAAAAAAAAAATTCAATAAATACATGTACAGACGAGGGAAATTTTGTTGTGGGAACTCATAGTTTGTGGGAGACTAGACGAGAAAAAGAGAAGGCAACAGAATTGCCCGTACCCAGGCAAAGCGTGTAATTCGACAGTCTTTTTCATATTGAAATTATTTCCATGTTTGCAATCATGCGCCTTATGTTACTTTTATCGCTTTAGAGATTTTCACTTAACGATATTTTGTGAGTGTGCAATGGTCCGCTCAACCATGTGCAATACATCATACGACATCTTAACTCTTGCTCAACTTTTTGTGCGCATGGACGACAGACTAATAGACAGTCCTAGAATTCGATCATCTCGTCATCTTCATCACTTGGATATATTTAGGGAGTGCGAGATAGTGACGTAAGTATTCTTGAAATAGAAGAAATATATGTAAACGTGTATTACTAAAGAACCTTTTTTAATTTTAGGTCAAAGCCAAGCGTATCCGTTGCAACCCAACCCGTAGATGGGCGGCAGCAGAAGAGAGGTCTCTAATTGAGGCTCTGTTAGAAAAYCGGCAACTTGAGGTTTGTTTTTATTTCTTGAAATATTAAATTTAATAATTTGGAAACATATATTTAACAGAAGCCGTCCGCTCAAGCTTACTTTAAGCAATTCTGCATGGCAAATAATCTAACCATGGAGTGGAAGCTTGTGGGTTCTAAAGTGCGCAACATGAGAGTGAGCTACAACAAAGCGAAGACATGAAGCTTGTGCGTTCTAAAGTGCGGAACATGAGAGTGAGCTACAACAAAGCGAAGACATGGGAAGGCTCGACGAGAGCAGGTAGCATGGTGGTGAAACTATAAAAAGTGGGTATTTTAGATGCTTCAGTTGCCAATTTATTTGAATAACCTATATTTCATTTAAGGTACTCTACTAAAAATGTGCACTTTTTTTTACGAGCTCGAAGACATTTTTGGCAGCAGAGTTAGTGAATGTGCCGCAATCGAAGATACGATGACCGCTAAGTATTTGGATTTTGAGGGTGCTGTAGAAACTCAGATAGCAGTACCGATTGAAGAACCGTAGAGCTCCCAAGGCCCAGATTGTGTGTTACATTCAAAKGGTAACGAAAGTTCTGCCGAAATTAGTTGTACGCCAAGTACGAGCCGTAAGGGCATATACAGCAGAACGGGGATTTCGGAAATAATGAAACTCCAAGCCGGAGTCATTAGTTTCAAGAAAGAAAAACTAGAAGCAGAATTGGCAGCAAGAGACAGTGCTAGTTGTAAGGGAAAGAGAATTGGTGTTAAAAAAAAAGAATTTTTATTTGAAAGAAAGGAATTTTAAAAGCGAAGAAAAGCTGAAAGTTCTTGAGCTCGAAATGAAAGTGCGATTAGCTATGGAAGAGCTTAAGCTAAAATATAAATACAGTGGACTCGCGATAATATGAACTAATTAAAAACAGGACTGTTAATTTTTGCGAGATTGTTCATATTTACGAAAGGTGCAAAAACGAAAAAATGTAGTATTAAATTA
>NW_017537065.1:121978-131546 GCF_001853355.1 Bactrocera latifrons
AATAGTTTTAAGAAGAAAGCTCTGTAATAACGCTGCGATAGTCCGGAGTTTAAATATGTAAACATTTTAATTACATARGGTGTTCGTCATATCTAAAACAACAAAATTTAATGTAATAATTATTTATAAAAGTATAGCTCATTCTATAATATAAACCATACAAATAAAAGTTTCAAGCTTTATTGAAAATAAATTAGTAAACGTAAGTTTCAAACAGTATTACATTGAATTTTGGTGTTTTAGATATGACGAACACTTACATATATACGATTTTATAAAATATATAAATGCTGTAGTTTATAAAATAAATATTTGTTTACTTTTCTATAAAAGCTAAAAAACAAAAGAAAACAAACAATCCGACAAATGTACGTATGTGTATATCTATATATATATATATCTAACCAAATAATTTAAATGAAATAAAATTTGTCTGATTTAGTGAAATTAATCATTTATTTTTTGTAATATTTGAAAGCATAGCGTCATACCGAATTCTGTACAGGTAAAGTAGAGGGTAATACTAGTAGGTAAAGTCAATTTTTTTATTTCAATGAATATTTATATAAGTAAAAACGTTAAACAATAGGTTGGTTTTGAATAAAGTTCAGTAGACTATGTCTAAGGTTTGTTGATGGTAATAAATTTACACTGGGTTCCACGCTGCTTTCATGATCTTCGAAATTTATAAAAATGTTGTGCAAAATACAACAGACCATTATCCACTCATTACACTCTCTCTTGTTTTGGATAGKGTGCAATCTGACACATTGTTTTTTTAGACTTGAAAATTTTTCTTTCAAGACCCCAAAACAATTTTCAATACGTACGCGGTATTTGGAAAAGTGTTTATTGAAATTTTCTCTTTCTTGTCTACTATATTCTGTACTATTTTTCCGAAACGGGGTTACTAAAAATGGCTTTAATGCATATGCACTATCTCCAGCTACCCATTGCGAGGTTGACAAAAATCTATTGGGATGTTTTGAGAGCAAACATCCCGAGAACATTTTCGCATCATGAACACTTCCCGGGTAACCAAGTGTAAGTTGTCTTATGCGTAACCGATGATCACAAATAACTTGAATTTTTACAGAATATTGGCGCCTACGGGAAAAAATATTTCGTGATTCCTCACAGGTGCTTCGGCCAACTTAATTTCAGGCCCATCAATGTATCCAACACACCTAGGCATTTCCTTTTCTGTTGCTGCAATAAGCTTTAATCGCTCCCTTTCATCGGGCCAGTATAAAAATCTTTGTTTCAAGTTAATAATAGCTTCAAAAACTCGCCTGGTTACGATCTGAATGGTACCGCCATCTCCTATACCAAACAAGAATGCCACTTTACGAACCGAAAGTCCTTCACCTGATGATCCTAATCGAAAAAGGACGATCTTAAGTTGTATATCGATCGAAAGTTGTGCTGCGTTATAATCATTTCGAAACACATCATCATCTTTTATTAAGTTTAGAAGGTAAGCAAATTCTGTTTGGTTTAAGCGCATCATTTGGTAAAATCTGTTTTCGTTAAAATGCTTTTATACATTCCGCTCTCAATGGTTCGACTTAGGAACTCCTAAGTGAGCACTTCGGCGATTGTTCAATAATATAAGCATATTCACTCTAAATTATTCATTCACTTCTTCCTGCTCATCGTCATCACCTAAAAGAATTACATTTTCAAAAAATTTTTGGAGGAAATAATGGACAACTTACTTAATTCCAACATGAGTATGTCTTGTAAGTATTTTTCGCAAATTGMAGCTATTAATTTGCTCTTTTCATTTCTTCTAGGCATTTTAATTTTTTCTGTTTTGTTTGAATCAGCTGATTAATTGCAGAAATAGCGCATGCAATAGTGCATTAAATAGTACAGGGCGCTCACAAGATTCGTTTTACAATAGGCAATAGACCAAATACGACAAATAGTACGACTTGTGAACTCCCTAATTGTTTATAACTCTTTATCTACCTATCGAGTATACTATAGTATATAAAAATATTGCGATTGAATGAGACATTCGTTATTACTCAAATGCTTTTGGTATTAAATAAAYTTATAACTGTTTTATGTATGTGTTTTTTATTAACGTTACAACGAAGGATGTTGAGTATTCATTTAGCCGCACCGCCGGTAGAGCAACATAGAAAAAAAATATCGTTTAGCCCATTCTCATGGTCAACTTTCCCTCACTATGTATTGTCATAAGGGTAAAGTCCATTTTTCACTATTAATATTTCTGACACAGTTTTAAGAGAAATTCATCATTTCAAAAATCATGACAGATTTTATCACAGGGCAGAATTTCGTACCCCAATTTTTCCAGCTGTATGTTTACGATGTTGATAGGACTGATCAACATAGCAATACGAGAGCTATCAAATAAAACATGCTATGCTCTTTTAACGAGACAAATTTAATTTTTTTTTTTTAATTTTAAKTAATCGTCCAATGAAGAAACATTGTGCGAAAGTATGCARTGCACTAAGACGGATTTGGATGCCAAATGCCGTGAATTATGAAACAGACATACAAATATAGGCTGCTATATACATATACATATTTCTGGCCTAATAATGAAAATAGGAATATTTATCAACGAAAATGGTTTTATTGTTTTTCAAAATATCTCCATCAAGATTTATACACTTTTGCATGCGCTCAAACCAATTTTCGAAGCACTTTTTCCACTCCGATTGAGACACCTCCAAAACATGGTTTTTGAATGCATCAACAGCATCTTCTGGCGACGAAAATCGCATTGTCATGGTGCACAATGATCCGTCTTCTCTTGTTCGCTTTTCAAATTTCTYCGAAGACTTCAGGCAAACAAATGGTGGTGTACCACTCAAAATTGACCGTCCTACGTTGCTCATCCGGAACAGTCGCCACATGACCAGTTTTGCCGAAGAAACAGGCGACCATTTGCTTCGAAGTGCTTCTTCCACGAACAACTTTCGTTGGAAGACCCACACGGTCGATTGCTGCTTTGTTTCGGGCTCATACACATAGATCCATGATTCATCACCTGTGACGGTCTTATAAACGTTTTTTTGAGGTACCGCGATCGTATTTTTTCAGCATTTCTTTACACCAATCTACACGAGCATTTTTTTGAGCGATTGTCAAATTGTGCGGGATCCAACGAGAACAAACCTTTTTTACGGCCAGGTCCATCCAATATCGAATATATGTCGTTGGGAGAAATGTATAGACATGCCTCTATCTGAGCGTATGTTACATGACGGTCTTGAATTATCAGTTCACGTACGGCAATGATGTTTTCTGGCACAACGGCTATTTTTGGACGACCTTCATGGAATTCGTCTTTGAGCGAGCGTCGGCCACGATTGAATTCGTTGTACCAGTTTTTCACAGTGCTATAGGATGGTGCTTCATAGCCATATAAAGATTTTAGTTCATCGATGCACTCTTGTCGTGATAATCCACGTCGAAAGTTGTGAAAAATTATGGCACGAAAATGTTCACGAGTTAATTCCAGTTTTTGGCCGAGATGAATTTTTTAATTCCCTGTAAATAAAACAACTCACGATTAAATGACAAAACGTTCTGAGTGATGTTATGCTAAAAAATTTCAAACTTTCTAATGAAAATGTCACATTGCACCTGGCAACACTTGGCCAGAAATATATATAGCAGCCTCTGTAATGATGCAACCTGATATGATGTTGCGACTGTAGATGGTGAACTCGATTTGAGAGAGATATGGTTTATTTTTCAAAACCAAATAGTGTGGTTAAAACTGTATCAGTATTAGATTATGCTTTAGATCCATTGACATATATTTTTCTATTCCCGAATGGAGATTTTGGTTTCCATGTTAATATATCGCATAACGTGAAATAAAATTCTAATGGTAGTCTTATTCAAATAAAGTTACCATATTACAATTTGCATGATTTGAATAAGGGATCAATTTAGCACTTTTCAAAAATCCCAAAAACTAATTTTGCAGTTTATGTGAAAATATGATGTCGTCAACATTTTATAAGACAGAATTAGATTTTTGATTTTCAAACGAATAAAGTGCGAAATGAAAGCTTAATTAAGTCTTACAGAGATTTTGCTTTCATCCATCACTATGTCTCCGAGAAACATGTATCGAAATTACTTAGACGTAATGTCAATTGTTCGGCAAGCCATCGCTTGGAATTAGATATTTTTACATGGTCGATATTTGCGATCAACTGAGGCTATGTGGCGGATATATGAATTTCCAAAGCATTTTCAGCTACATTCTATAATTCGTCTGAACATTCATTTGCCACAAAAAAAAWATAATGAGTGGGCAGTTAGTCAAAATGAAGCTAAGACATTTAATTCAGCAAAACAAACGCGTAATTTTTTTGTAATTATTTGTGCCTTAAATATTCCGGCAAACGTTTTAGCATTTGGGGTGGTATTTAGAGATAATTTATGCGAAGATTTCTTTCAATGGAGCATTATAAGAAATCGAGGATATTTTAATGTAACATTATGAGGATAACAGGATGAAATGTGCTTTGTTTGACAGCCCATGCAGGTTTTGAGAAAACATTCACACAACCGACCAAAATTCGGATTAATAAAAACATCTTAGATGTTTTGCCAYCACATAAGTTAGAGCTCAAAGCTAATGCAATAGTTTTGTTAAATTCGAAATTTAAATACGAAATAAGCATTAGTGAGTGGGGAGGGGAATGCAAGTTAAAACAATGCATAATAACACAATAGATTGTGAAGTGCTCACTAGAGTTGCTCTCGGCGTATTTTGATTCCACGCATACACTTGATGTAATCAGGGACTGCAATGCCATTTAATGACAATTATCAAATTTCAAAAACAGAAATTTGATGGAGGTGGAATTTTGATGAGGGCATATGCTTTTTCGTACTGTCAACTTTAAGCTGCAACCAATAAGTAGTAGTCTCATTACACTCATTTACTTGTCCTTCATTTTTGCCAAGGAATACATGTACCAAGTTTCATTACGATACCTCTATTTTTACTCAAGTTTCAGCTTGCACCACAAAATGGACTGACGGACACAAAGATACCTCTGAAATGATAATTTACATATACATACCCTTTATCCATCTCGATTAGTTTAGGTGTTACAAACAAGCGTTAGGTGAACATAACTAATATACTATTGCCAGAGTATAAAAAAGGCATAAGCAAACAAAAATTTATTTTGGATATAAAGTGATTATTGGCGGTACTTGTTTGGAGTACTGTTTTAGTTAGGTTTTGTTTTTCAAAGTTGAAGTTGTCAATGTTGTTGGTTGATTGGTGCGAAAAATTATATGATCACTTCGTAGTTAGTACAATATAAACAATCGGGGTTCCTTGAAAATTGTAACCATATTAAAAAACGTATATGTATATCTAGAGAAAAAGGTATTTGTCTACAAGCATCCCCTAGGACAATACTGAGAACTAAGATAACCGCGCATTGTACGATTGGAATTTCAGTTGAGGTTCGTTGATGGTGTCGGGTGATTTAAATTCAAATGATACCTAGAATAGCCTGGATTGTGAAAATGTTCTTTCTGACCGTTGCCTTATCTTAATGAAATTTTGCAATAAATATTTATTTTTTCAACATTAACGCAGCAATTCAAATGAATGGATTCACAAGGCAGACCATAATATTGAATTGCTTGACTGGCCAGCACGTTCTCGCGATCTAAATGTTATGGCGAACAAGTGTATGCCGAAAATAAACAGTAATCAATTGAACAACTAGTAATGGCAATTTGCAACACTTGTCGATAAAATATTTTTGACGTTCTGCAAAACATTATAAATTCCATGCTCATCAGAATTTATGAAACCATTGAAAGTCATGGAAACTGCATAAATTAATAAGTAAGGGAGTGCTTAGTTCGGGTGTAACCGAATGTTCTACAATCTTGCAACTGTACTCTCTATACTCTTGCAAAGCTCCGGAAATCATTTTAGGCGGTGGTAAAACTCTATGTTAAAAAATGTTGCGAAAGAATTCAGTATTCATTATTCGAAGAAATTGTGAGTAAATTATAATAAAATTAGAAATATTCGTGACTTTTTTAAGACCATTCCCTAMGGCTTAGTTTTACTGCTATATTTCAGTTCGCTTCAGCTGCAATTATATTAAAATTAACGTCAAATGATATATTTGTGATATGTGATATTAACTTGGTCGAAAGTATTAAATTTAGTATAAATAAAACTCATAATTAAACAAACCACATTTAGTTTCATTAAAATGTCACATATTTTAATCTACATGAACGTTTGAAAATGTGTATATTGGTTGCAAAGAAGGGACGGGGTGATTGAATTAATTTTGACATTGCAGTCTTGTATGTAAATAACACTCACTGACCGATATATTCGGCATAAAACTTGCTGAAATATTGAAATTATTACATGGCAGGTAGAGGTAGTAATGGCTCGATTTTATCTATTTTTTCCAGTACTAAAGACTATTAAAATGCCGCACACTAACAAAATGTTTATAGGTACCTTGAATACAATCGCCTGATATTGACAAGCCTAATGTTTGAAAATCCTTATATTAGTTATATGAGGGATAAATCAACTTTTCCACCGATTTTATCTATTTTATTACTGGAGTTGAGTATAGGATTTATGCATACGACCAGAAAACAGGCAATCAATCGGCCGAATATCGTTGCAAAGGTAAACTGAAAACGAAAAAGCCGTCAAAGCAAGGTTATGTTGATAATTTTCTTCGCTCATCGAGGTGTGGTGCACTCTGAATTCCCTCCGACCAGCCAAACTGTGAACAAGAAATGCTATTTGAGTATAATGCGTCGTTTGAGCGAAGCTATTCGTAAAAAGATACCGGATTTGTAGGCCGACAAYTGTTTGTTTTGCAACATGTCATTGAACTATCGAATACTCCATTGATTCATCGTGAGTTTTGCGAGGACGAAATAKACTTTCAATAATAATTTAAGAATTTAAAATTATGAACAAAGTCTTTTTTTTTTTTTTGCACTTAGAAGTTGATACGTTCTTAGATATATATATATTATTTTGTAAAATTTTAGAATATTTTGAACTTGATATGTGTTTATGTGTTTTCCTTTCGTCATATACATATTACAATGTTTGCTTTTTCTTAAATATATAGATCATTAGCTATATTAGTCTAAAGTTTCAAAAATTTGGCACATAAAATAAGCTCTATCGTTTTATAATTACATATGTTAACATTATATAAACTGATATAAGCTTTTTATAATAAAGTTCTTGTATGTTTATGTATATCGGCATATTTGCGTGCACCTTACATGCCATCGGTTCTCCACATATATCAGAGCTACTTTTCTAAATATTTATATCTTCACTTACATACCATATACCTACGTTACACGATTTCATTGAACTCTCTGCGGGACACATCTCCGCGGTATGTACCTGCACATCCGCATATATATATATATATGGATATATTAATATATATATATGTGTATATATATGTATATATATATATATATATATACAGGCCAGCAAGTTATAATTGAAAGGCGCGAAACTAATTCTTTTCTGTGGAAATTGCACATGAAATGTGCGTTCTGTATGCAAGAACTAAAATTGCAAAATCAGTAATGCTATGTTAAGTTGATATCTTGCTGAGTAATTTCTATTATTTTTCAGTACCTCTACTGAGGAACCCGGAACGACAATCTTCCGACCGTTCCTACTAACTGGCTTTGTATTTAACAAAGCGGGTGCTTTCCTTTTTTTATTTTTATTTACACGATGTTCATAACGCTCATGACAGACTTACAGCCGTTGTAGCGTGTAATCGAGTACACAACATACGACGGTTATACATACTATCATGTTCTATATAAATATATTGAAAATAAGAAAGAACGTAATTAAAAGCGTATGACTTGAAAAAACTAATAACGCATTTTCACATGGCTTTTATTTTTCAAACTACTTTTTCAAACAAAATTAGATATATGTATGTATAACAAAAATAAAACTATGTAATTATCATGATGAGTGTAGACGCATAGCAATTTTAATTTTTAAAATTACCCATATATAAACACATGTATGATCAGATATATGAATTAACCGCATTTCTTCTATAAATTTTTCCAAAGTGTATTTAACAAAGTAAAATAAGTATTTTAATTACCATTACTTGACAATAAACAATTCATGTATTTGTTTATATATATTAACATTTCTATGCCTTGTTTCTTGCAAAAAAATTTGGTTTGAGGCCTAATCCATGGCCAAAACGTTAAATTTCTACTTATCAGAAGATGAGAATGTTTTTTTCTTGTTTTCTCAAAGAGTGGGAAATAATTTTAATTAATATTCTTCTTTTAAGTGGAGATTATTTAATTTCCTTCATCTTAAAATGTAGCCGACTGAATTGCGCGTATCATATTTTTTCCCATTCCTCTCGTTGCGATTTGTCAGCAGACCACAAAGTACTACTTAGTTGTCATGCACCAGCAGCAGCTTTTATTTATTAAAAGGTATATATGTATATTGTTTTTCGTTTGATATTTTTTTAATTCTGAATTTCAAAATTTTAATTTTAGTTAAATGTAAGTGCTAAATCAATGACAATATACTTATATATCAAATAAGCGTTAAGAAAAATTTGATGTTATATACAGTGACCTAAAAGTAAACTTCCTTGAGAACGACTTGAAAAGATGACTTAAAGATGAAACTAAAAATTAATGTATTCAGTTTGGTATTTTATTAYACAAAACTAAGTTTTTAAATATTTTTTAATAACTTCATAATTTTATTAAACATAATATAAGCGAATATTGATATCATCGGCCTCAACGCCCGCTCCGTTATTTCTACTTTCTTCAGACTGGGCAAGGAAGCAAAACAAATGGGTCTGGCAGTGAAACAGGGCAAGACGAAATGCCTCCTGTCTACGCTTGGAATATCCAATTGGCGCCACGTAAAGAAAAAACGACTGGCGCGCGGTTGTTAACTCGGCTATAATCGCGTAAGCGGTGTCTACGCCAATTAAGAAGAAGAAGAACATAAACTTAATTTTATACCTCAAACAAACATTGGAGCAGGAACTAAATGAGCGAAAAAAGAGAAATTATTTTAGCAGTACTTTGTAGAGTGCCCCTTTGCCGCTATTAATGCCTGCAAACGTCGCTGCATGGAGTTTAGAAAGTTTTTTGTGACTTTTTTTGGAATGTTGTAACAGAATTCTCCAATGGCTGCTTTTAATTAATTTTTACTGTTAATCACTCGTTTTCGCAATTTCTTTTCAATGTGCGAAATCGGTCTGTGATAGGGGTTCTGGCAGGTTGGCGATTGGTTTCAGGTTATATATAAAACAGTTAGGAGAACAAATCTATTATACCCTGCAGTAATATGTTGGAGGATGGAGTCATGTRTAGAAGTTCACGCAGTGAGGAAAGTTTTCTGATCGCCATTCACTTGGGAGTGGCCAGAAACGATTCCTTTACATATGACTCAAGCAGCTCACGACTTCCGGTCCTTGACCAAGTATCCTCTGGGTAGCCTAAGAACATCCGTTTGAAG
>NW_017537065.1:134581-146418 GCF_001853355.1 Bactrocera latifrons
GGCGCCACGTAGCGAAAAGAAGAAACGACTGGCGCGCTGTTGTTAACTCGGCTATAATCGCGTAAGCGGTGTCTACGCCAATCAAGAAGAAGAAGAACATGTTGCAAGAGTAATTATACTTTCGAAAAGTAATTATATTTATGAGGGCATGGTAGTATCCGCAATGGCGAAATATCATATAAATGAATATTGCTTATCATCGCAAATTGACTCAGTTTCTCCCTCATAATTGAACTGTTTTGTGCGTTGCAGTTTTTATAATGGATAAAAATATCAAACAAGCAAGTTATCTCAAATTATGCACTTCTAACCAAAATTGGGACTTTATCAAGGTGAAAATATGCAAAACGAACTTAGCGCCCATTTGGCGACGTTTTATTCAAATCATAAAATACATAAAATTATTTGCATTTTTGACAGAATTTTAGTGTTTTATTTCATTTTAACTTTACGACGTACTTGTTGGTAGGCGCTAAATGTGATATACATAAACTCGACTAAAAAGACAAAATTTTATGTACTGGGTTTATGAAAAAAGCAAGAGTCAACCAAATAATGGTAAGGCTTTGATTCATATTCAACACGCACTTCTTTTAAAAAATCTATAAAATTTAATTTAAATCACTCACATTTTCGAAATTCAGCGAATATACTACACTGTACTATACATTCACTTAATTAGCAAGTGTGTTAAAAATATAGTTGGTTTCGATATTATGTAATTATGCCAGCGTTCTTTTAGCGATGTGATTTTATGTTCTTTCAATTTTTACAAATAGCAAAAAGCTAAAAAATTGTTTTTGATCATTTAAATTAAAATAGTCACCAATACAATTCAAAATTAGTATATATTGGACGTTTAATATATGGAGGACCAATTTAATTCTTGTTTTTATGATTTCATGGTATATTATAACAAGTATGACTCACATTGTTGGACTAAATACTACATTATTCGAGTAACCACTTACTTGGTTCGATTGAACCAACTTCTAAGCTGATATGATTTGAATCATTCTCCACGTATTTGGTAGCTAGGGGCTTGAAAAGGTCTTCTTTCGACAATATTTAGGCGCGAGATGGTATATTTTAAATATACCTTTTATGCAAATTTTTCTTTTGATAATGTCATAGTCAATGGATATTCATACTATATATTCTATAGTGAATGAAACTTATTGAATTCAAAATGGTAATACATGATATGCATACATTTTTACATCAGCTCTAAAGAAGCCTTTTCGAACCATCTTAATTATAGAATACTTAAATTAAGATAAAGATCATGTAATTTGGCGCAAGCGATCTCTCTTAATAAGTACTAGGTGATACATACAACCGTACAAAGTTTGATTTGTACAAAATATTTCACTTTGATCTTAAGACTTAAACTTCATTCAAGTGAACTGGGGTCGGAAAATTACGTGATACATCAATCGTATACGGAGATTATGACATCGATAGCAAACGGTTCGTAATGTATTTCCAATTCACAATACTTTTTAAATTCCACACTTTGGATCGTATTTTTAGGTCACAATAGATATGGAACTGTCAAAACTATTTCGCAACAGTTCGATAAACTAACAAAAGCTAGTTAAATATCAAAATGGACCCAACTTTGTTTTTTTTCCCCCAGCTCTAGTGAAAGTGATGGGGATAAGAAAATAGTGCGGAGATAGCGAAGAGATCGTAGCAATAGCGTAGGTATAAAACAAATCAAATTATGAATCCTCTTTAACAAAATTTCCTTTACAGATGTATCGTTGAACAAAGCATTGGAATATTAAAAAGACGGTGGAGAATTTTAGGATATGGCAAGAGAGGAATATATCATGTTTATAATATTAGTTGAGCCTTTAGCCTTCGACACACAAAAGAAATTTTGCACGAATTTACATTGTGTTCATTATCCACCGCCATTTTGCAAATATGAGCGTTTGGGGAATCTGGGGGCACTTATTACGGGGAATGTTTTACATTTGACATGCTAACTTCATATATTTGACGTGTATAAGTGATTTTTCGTGCAGAATTTCAACAACACAATAGTTTTTCAATATTTCCTGATAGTTTCGTGCTCCGAAAATTTTTTTTTAGTCATTATGCCACGGTACTATCCCAAACAAGAGAAAATTGTTGATTTCGACAACATTTTGGAGGCGATCAAGTGGTGAACAGCGTTCGACAATCTGCGACGACACACAAAATTCCGAGGACCAACCTGATGCGTTATATTGCAGCATTTGATGGTGCGAGCATCGACGTTACTACGGCCAATGCCGATGTAATGAAGAATTTGCTGGCTGAAAGCACGACGATGGGCACAAAAACAGTGAGGTCTGCTGGTTTCTTTCTTTTTCTTTCATCGAATAATAAATATTTTTTTTTTTTTATTTCAGATCTTCAACATCGAACAAGAGAAGACGCTGATAAGCTACATTCTCCAGGCCAGCGACATCAACTATGRAATTAGTTTGATGGAGCTTCGTAAGCTCGCGTATGAATTTGCTCGGAAAGTTGGCGCGTCGTATCCGGATCCATGGAACAGCAATCAACAGGCGAGTAAGGATTGGCAATTGGCGTTCATGAAACGCCACAAAAATTTGTCACTGCGAATACCAGAGCAAGTAAGCCAGAGCCGTGCGAAGCGATTCAACAAAGAAAATGTCGATGCATTCTTTGCCACCTTTCATCCGTTCTCGGTAAGACGCCGTTTGAACCTCACCGAATATGGARCWTGRATRAAACCGGGTGCCCGACCGTGCCAACCAGACCTRTCAAAACCATCGCGCGCAAAGGACAAAAGCAGGTCGGCTCATCAACATCTGCCGAAAAAACGCACCAATGTGCCTTTGGCTTTGGCCGTCAGCGCTAGTGGCCAGTCTATACCGCCATTCTTCCTCTTTCCCCGAGTCAACATGAAAGAGACTTTTATGACTCATGCGAGTCATGGCGCTGTTGGTGTTGCGAACGGTTCTGGTTACATGAACTCTGACGTATTCCCTCAATTCATGCGTCATTTCATCAAGCACACCGGTGCTAATGCCGATTCGCCAACCATGTTGATGCTGGACAACCACGGTTCGCATTTATCGATCGAGGCGATAGATTTGGCGTTGGATCATGGCAATGATCAATCAATCAATGTGTGAACTCAAACAGATAACTTTTTTGATTTATTTCAAACGACCAATTTGAACGTATGTACATATTCTCGAAATTGTCTTTCCTTGTTGAGCATGCCCAAATATATGAATGTACGTAGTATACATATGTTCCTCGCCAAGCGACAAAAAAGAGCACTTCATATTACAACGACATCAAATGTATTCATAAGGAACACGCACATTCCGAGAAGTCAAGTTCTTTCGTTTATAACTCCGTAACTGTTCTGTTTTTTTCTGTGCACTTGGTCAACCACAATTCGTTTTCAAACGAAAATTGATCGAGAACAACCAAAAAAAAAAAGCTTAAGCAAATTAAATTAAAAAAAATTTCAATAAAAATAAAAAAACAAAAAAATTGCCAGTTAACTGCAAATACTTCCATCGCCCGTATTTGCATGTTATCAGAAGGAGGATGGAGTTATTTGTAGAAGTTCACACAAGTGAGGAAAGTTCTCTGATTGCCATTCACTTGTGAGTGGGCAGAAGGCGACCTAAAGTGAGAAGGCGAAACAGGGGTTGTGCGCTGTGTTTGGGATGGGCTACGTAAAAAACGTCCCCAATGAAAAGGAACCAAAAGCCTAGGAAGAGAAACTCCCCTTTTGATGACGATCATGGCAAACGAAATAAAGATTACGATTTGAGAATGTGGACCTGGAATGTGTGGTCCCTTAACTGGGAAGATACCGCTGCCCAGCTGCTTGATGTCCTCGTGAAAATAAAGATTGACATATAAAGGAATTGCGTTCGGTGTGGGATTCGGGATGGTAAACAGACTCCGTCGCTGACTACTGTCAATCACTCCAGTGGATGAACGTCTAGCCACAATCAGTATCTAAGAGTTCTTCAACATATCGCTGAATTGCGCTCACGCCCCGACGGAAGGGAAGGCCGATGTGACGAAAGATGTTTTTATGAGCGCTTGGAGCGTACGTGTAAGAGCTGCCACGCCACGATGTCAAAATGGTGCTTGGTGACTTTAACGCTAGAAAGGGCAAAGGGCAAAGGTATCTTTGGCACAACAGTTGGTCAGACCCTACGAAGAAAGAGGCTGATCAACTTTGCCGGTGCCCGAAATATGGTTATCTGTAATCTAGATTCCAGCATAGAAAATCCACCAAACAAATAGGTCATGTTGCGATTGACGGAAGACACGTCTCCAGTGCTCTAGAAGTGCGCGCGCTCCGAAGTTCTAACATCGACTCGGACCACTATCTTGGTGCATCCAAGATTCGCACCTGTCTCTGTGCAGCAAAAAACGCACGACAACAATCACAAAGAAAGTTCGACGTTGAGAAAATGCAATCACAACTGATAGCCGAACGATTTTCTACTCGACGGAGAGCACTCGTCAACAACTGGGTAATCGAGCTCCTTACGTACAGCTGCAACCGAAGCTACTGGTTTCCGRAAATTGCTAATGCTCGAAAATGAATTGCCGATCGAGCTATTCAAACACGGTGGCGAAGAACTGATTAGGAGCATGCATCAGCTTCTTTGTAGAATATGGTCGGACAAAAGCATGCCCAACGATTGAAATTTAAGTGTGCTCTACCAATTCACAAAACGGGAGACCCCACAATCTGCGCCAATTACCCTGCGATAAGCCTCCTCAACATACGGGAAGGTTCTATAGAGCATGTTGTGTAAAAGATTAAAGCCCACTGTTAACAAACTGATTGGGCCTTATCAGTGTGTCTTTTTACTTGGAAAATCAACAATTGACCAGATATTCACCATGCGCTAAATCTTGGAACAGACTCGTGAAAAGGGAATATTTCTTGCCAACAGGTGCTACTTCGGACTAAGTAGATAATTGAGAAGTAAAGTCCTCTATCGACGAATAAAAACAAAATTCTATAAGTCACTCATTATTCCCGTCCTGCTATATGGTGCAGATGTATGGACGATGGCAACATCTGATGAATCGACGTTGTGGATTTTCAAGAGAAAAGTTGTGCGAAAGATTTATGGTCCTTTGCACGTTGGCCACGTCGTCCTTTGCACCTGCCGCGATAAGAAGAGGAAGACCTCCACTCCGTGGGTAGGACTTGGCTTCGCTTGGAATCTGCAATTGGCGACACCTTGCGAAAAGAAACAACGCGCTGTTGTTAACTGGGCTAAGCGGTTTGTACGCCAGTAAAAAGAACTTTTATCTGAACTCAATTTTTGATTTTCTTAGAGCTTATTTGAGTAATTAAATAATATTTACATGAAAATAAAACAATACAACACCAATATCGGAATACGGAATACTGTACTTCGACACAGTCACAAGTCTCTAAATTAGAGACTTTAAATTGAGACAATACAATTTGTGACTTGAGGCGATTTTGCAAGTCTGTACGCGAAAGTCACAAAAATCTCTCAATTGAAAACGAATATATCTAATCAGTTGTTATTTAGAGATGCATATAAAACCTGAATGAAAACAAAAATATCGACTTTGAATTACAGTTGTTACGAAATATGAGTGACATTGAGTTATTGTTACCTTTTACGTAATTTCGTTTTTTACAAAATATAAAAAACAACAATCGATTAATATTTATGGTGATATCTATAAATGAAGTGTCAGTATATTCAAAATGGCAAACAGGTACCTTCATTAGTTTAGTGACTTGCTTTCTATCAGGTGACAAATTTGAGACAAAACTTTGTGACTTGAGACTGTGTTGTGAATAGTAACTTGTCAAAAAATTAGACTTTGCTTCCAAATATCTTAAATAATGACTAAACTTTTTAAATAAAATAGATGACCTGAATCAATTAGGCGGCATTTCTAATTGTTGAAAGTAAAAGGAGAGGGAGCTGGAATTACAGTTAGGCTACAGCTATTATTGGCTAAGTTTATCTATGTATTTTAGATAGATGGACATACTGAAAATAGACCAAAGGCACTCTTAATTACTTCGAGATATATTATATAATAATAAATAAATAATAATAAATAATACGGTACGTTAGATATAAAGTCAACGAAAAGCACGAAAATTTGTCTAATGGGTATGTGTACCATATGTTACATATTAATAGTTTTGAGTCAAAAATAGATAACAAAGCATACTCAAATATTATTTTCAGAAAAAACCCGTTCTCCAACTTTCATTAAAGTACCTCACAGATTGACCACTTTCGGTAAAAATTTAGTCATATGCACTGAGATCAGACATTTGATAATTGGGTTCTTGAAAGCTACACATATATATATATATTCCGATCTCGACTATTTTTGGAAGGTTAATCTCTTACAATATACATTTAGGTGTTTACAAGTCGTGCTCATTGTCCTTTTTACGCTGTTGTCTGTTTAATTACAACAGTTGTAAATTTGTTGAAATCAATATATATATCATAATACAACTCTGAACGATATGTTTAATKAACTATTTATAGCAGCTTTGATTACTTTTGTTTGAATCACAAAAAAGTAATAGAGACTGATGTATATTTTTATATTTTATACATTGTATATCTAATAAAAGACATTTTTTCCTCTTTTTAAAACTGTTGTTTTGTATCGACAGTATCATGTTCAAAGTTAGTAGCGCCATCTACCGTAGAATATGTAATATGTATCTCTATGTGCAGTAGTTTGCTTCTATAATAAATGAGTTCAGTTCATGTTTGTGATTCACGCGTTTCATTTAATTTTAAGTTATGCGGATTAGTTTTTCTCGCAATTTTTTCTTGGACATTCTTAGCAGAAATAGACTTTGCATACGTATTGAAAAAATAGTAATTAACGTTGTGACTGTGAAAATGACGACGTGAAAATTACAGTGAGTGGGCTCTCGCGGCTGAGAATTTCTTAGTGTTGGAAGGAATATCTGATTGTATCAAGTTAGAGACTATACCAGCGGAAATAGGAGCAGCAAGTGTGTTCAAAAAGTATCACGAATTTTGAATTTTCGCGGGTTACGCATATTCGAATTTCGAATTTTTTGTGRCGTTATGTTGGTACTCATGTCTCTCACTTATGCCGACAAGTTCCGCCATTTTGAATGTTCATGTAATTGCTGCTTTGCTTGCCCGTGTTTTGGATCGTCTTCGATTTCTACCTGTTCAAAAAAATGGATCAAAGAACCTGTATCAAATTTTGTGTGAAAAACGCAATTAAGTGCGCGGATGCATTCCGTACGTTACGCTTCTCTTGACGAGATAAAGACGGCATCGAAGGAAGAGCTGAAGAAGATATAAAAAATATATTTTTTGAAGTGCTTCGAAGATTGGGGGAACCGTTGGTAAAGTGTATAATATCTCATGGGGATTACTTTGAAGGGGACAAAATAGATATTCATGAATATATAAATAATTTTTGAAAAAACACAAAATTCGCGATACTTTTTGAACACACCTCGTACGTGCACATTAAAAGTGTACAAACGACCTATGAACTGTGGAAGAAATTGGAGAACCTATTTGATGACTCAGGATTCACGATTAGAATCAGTTTACTGAGCAGTCTGATTTCAATACGACTCGAAAATAGTGTTTCAATAACTTCGTACGTGACACAAATCATCGAAACTTGCCAAAAATTAAGTGGTACGGGTTTTAACATTAATGATGAGTAGGTCGCATCGCTTTTGTTAGCATTATTAACAGAAAAATATTCACCGATGATCACGGCGATCGAGCATTTTGGCATACCAATGAAAGCAGACGCCTTAAAACCAAGTTGTTGGACATGGAAGAAAGCAGAAACGAAGGCGACATAAGCGCACCACTAGAACTGGGTGCGTTTGCAAGTTTCAATAAGAACCGTTATGTTGGTAGCACTGCAACCAAAGACAATGCCCAAACGTCAAAATCAAAATCATGTCATAATATGCTACAAAAGTAAACAAACGGGACATCTTCCAAGAAAAATTTGTCGAAAATAAATAAAAACGAACGAGCAAGCAGCAATGCGTTTAGTGCAGTGTTTTTGAGTAGTGAATTTGGCAAAAGTGATTGGTATATAGACTCCGAGGCGAGTGTTCATCTTAATGCGAACGAAGAATGGTTGTCAAATATATCTCGGGAGCTTATGGTAAAAGAAATTGTCGTGGCAAATAAAGATAAAGTAGCTGTCTTATGTCCTGGAGATGTACAGATTACGACAAAGACGCACACCTGTGAATATGATATTACAATAGAAGTAATATGCGTGCCAAAATTGACTACAAATCTGTTATTCAACGTATATCAAAGGAAAACAAAGTTTAATTTAATAGTTATGGTTGTCAGATTTTCAACCAAAAAGGAATGCTGGTGGCTACAGCGAATCTGTTGGACGAGGTGTATAAACTAAACATACCTGAATGTCGTTCATCAACTGCAGTTCGGCATAGACGTCTAAGACATGTCAACAGCCAGTATTTGAATAAGATGCAAGATGCAGTACATTGATTAACACTTGATAGTAAGACTGATATATCAAAGTCTTCATGTGACACCTGCTGTGAAGGCAAGCAAAGCCGCTAATCTTTCCCCAAAGAAGGTAGCAGAAGTACTGAATTGCTAAATATTGTGCATACTGATCTCTGTGGCCCGATGAAAAACCGATCTATAGGTGATTCTAGATACTGTATGCTGTTCATATATGATTTTAGTCGTATGACATATATATATTTTTTTTGAAATCCAAAAATTAAGCATTGAAATTCTTTCAACAGTATAAAGCAAAGGTTGAGAATCAAATTAATCACTGAATAAAGATCTTGAGAAGTGACAATGAGAAAAAATCTTCCAACACCAAATTTGATGAGTTTTTGATGTCCAACAGGCTAATACCACATCACAAAACTAACACATACACACCTGAGCAAGACCGTTTTGCTCCGAACGATTCAAAAGGACTATTGTTGAGAAAGCCAAGTGTCTACTGTTTGATGCTAGTCTTGAGAAAAGGTTTTGGGGAGAGGCAGCAATGCAGTATACTTACAGAATAGGACTGTAAAAGCATCATTAAATTATAAAACTCCTTTCGAAATGTGGACGGGCAGAAAGCCTAATATAAGTCACTTACGTATTTTGATAGTACAATTATGGTACATGTGCCAAAAAAAAAGAGATTAAAGTGGGATAGACAGACTGAAAAATGGATCCTAGTCGGCTATTTTAATGATGTCAAAAGGTACACGATTTACAACCCGAAGTCTAATGTTATAACTACCAGTCGAGATGTTATAGTATTGGAGAAGATAGAGGCAGACAGTATTCTGAATGTACAGTAAAGGAAGATGGTTCAGATGAGGTGAATATGGTTCCAGTGGAGGAAAACTTGAAACTTAAGGAAAATGCACTTGAACAGTCAGAGAGCTTGAATATAGATGAGAGTGTAGAACTGTATGAACCTTGTGAAGATGACACATTCAATAGCTCTGAACTTAACAATACCAACGTAATAAGTGGTCCTCGGCATAAGCAAAAGCCATACAGATTTGGATTTGTAGATGCTCATGTAGAAGACGACAACATGATTACGCATAAGATATCATGCAAGAAGCCTTGGATGGTCCTGAGAAAGCACAGTGGTTAGCAGTAGTGTAGGATGAGTTACAGTCGTTTGAGAAAAATAGTGCGTGGGAACTTGTAAATGTTCCAATAAATAGTACCATAGTGCAGTGCAAGTGGGTTTTACAAAAAAAAGTATGATAGTGAAAACAAGTACGTTACCGTGCTCGTCTAGTCGCAAAGGGTTTCATCGTAAAACATGGAGTAGACTAGTATACAAAAACTTTTTCACCTGTAGTGAGGCATACAACTCTTAGACTATTATTTGCATTATCTGTAAAGTTGGGTTTAGAAGTTAATCATTTAGACATAAAAACTGCTTTCTTGAATGGTGATTTAAAAGAAAACAGTTATATGAAAATGCCTGATTGTTATGATAATAGTAGCTCAGTTGGTAAAGTATTGAAACTTAAAAAAGCTGTTTATGGACTTAAGCAGGCCTCTAGAGCTTGGAATAAAAAAGTTGATGATTGTTTGAAAATTAATGGTTACAGAAGGTTAAAAGTTTAGCCATTTATGTATGTATAAAAAATACATTAACAAATATATGACCATTGTAACAGTCTATGTTGACGATTTCCTTATATTTTCCAATTATAAAATTGAAACTAAGAACATGAAACAGATTTTATGTAATAAGTTTAGCATTAAGGACTTAGGTGAAGTTAAATTATGTCTTGGAATAAATGTGAAGTTTAATAAAGATAATGGATATGTAACTCTAAGTCAGGAAACTTACATAGATCAACTTTTGAGTAAATTTAAATGATTGTAAGACTGTTGACACTCCGATGGGGATCAAACTAATTATAAGTAAAGGTGAAGTAAATGTAAATAATACATACTCTATCAACAATCAATTGGCAGTTTAATGTACCTGTCAGTCTTAACTAGGCCAGATATTAGTTACTGATAATTCGGGTGGTGGAGCACAGTGCTCGTTCTTTTCATAGATGTGGTTGGCCGTGGGGAAACGGTCGGCGAAAGTTATTCCACAAATGTTAAATAAAAAACAAAAGGTTTCTTATAATAAATGTATTTTACAAATAATAAATTGGACAAACACTTACCACGTCTGGATCGGTGAGCGGTCGCAAAAGGAGAGAGCGCGCAACTTTTTTAGTTATGGTTTAGTTGCGCGCGAATTAAAACTTCGAAAAATGTTCGAAAAATAGGAAAGGAAAATATTGTTCTGCCGATACAGATGTGGCAAAAGAAATTGGGTGGGGGCTATTTTTCTTCTAAGTCAATTTAATAATTGCCACACAAAAGAGCATTGGGAATATGCAAAGAGAGTACTCAAATATCTAAAACGAACTAAAAGTTATGGAATAAAATGTTGTAAAGAAGGTAATTCAGAAATAACAGGATATGTAGATGCTGATTGCGCCTATAACTCTTTAGATAGGAGATCATATACTGGAATATGTTTTTTACTATGGAATGGTGCAATAACATGGGAATGTAGAAAACAGAAATCTGTAGTCCTCTCTAGCACTGAATCATAGTATATTAGTCTATCTGAGGCATGTAGGGAATCATTGTATCTAAAGGAATTACAATATGAAATAACTAATAAAATTTACACAATCGTGTATAATGATAATCAGGGTGCACAAAAACTGTGGGCAAATCCAACTTTCACAAACGTGCAAAGCACATTGATATCAAATATCAAAATAATCAAAAGTAATCAAAAATTACAATATGATGGCTATGGCTACTTGCTTTTTTGATTATTTTCGATTATTTTAAAAAAAAAATTTTAAAGCTCATAATTTTGTACTTACATTTCGTTTTGAAAAATTTGCATTGAAAACATTTTGAACAAGTAAGACAAAATTATTGATGCTAGCGCTGCGTACTTTAGTTTATTTCATAGTTTGTTTATTACGTAAGCTTTAATAAAATAAAATTAAAAAAAGACAAAATTAGATAGTTTTTGTATACAAAATAAAGGTGTAATCACTTCAATAACAAAACAACCAATAACATTTTGGTACTTCCTAGATCAAAAAAAATGGAAAACTACGTGGAAAAATAATAAAGAAAAGAAATACATTCAATTCATAAAAAAACAGTTTTATAATTTACATATATTTACAATTGGCCTTCATTACAACTAATTTTTCAAAAGAAAAATCAGACAATGATTGCCGCCTTGGACTG
>NW_017537065.1:148119-179579 GCF_001853355.1 Bactrocera latifrons
CTTGACTATTTTCCGATTATCTGTAATCGTAATCAATTAGTAATCGTCCGAATCTGAAAATAATCGTAATATAATCATTACTTCACCTTTCAAAAAAAAATCTAATTACTAATTATTATGATTAGTAATCATTACTTAACAGCTTTGGATAAAATACGGTATTTGCCAACAGCTGATAAGCCGGCTGATATTTTAACTAAAACTTTATGTACAACAAAACACTATAAGTATATGTCGCTTCTTGGCATAGTTTCTATGGAATAAATTTGATATTTTATAAATTTTTCCAGTGAATATTGCGCCAAGTGCGGGTGTTAGTTTTTTATCGACAATATCACGTTCAAAGTTAGTAGCGCCATCTACCATAGAATATATAATATGTCTCCATCTGTGCTGTAGTTTGCTTCTACAATAAATGAGTTCAGTTCTTGTCAGTAATTCATTTCATTTAACATACAATGTACTTTCCAAAGTAAACAGGACTTTTTGAATCTAGCGCCTCCTGGTGGTGTCTGTGGGAATTTCATGACATTTCATTGATTGAAAATGAAGTTATTGTGCTTTAAGTGTCAGTGTGTTTGTGTTATCGTTGCGAAAATGAGCTTCGAACAAAGAGCCAACATTAAATTTTGTTTCTAAATTGGTAAAACTTTTACCGAACGTTTCAATTGGTGAAACAAGTTTATGACGATGATTTCCTAAGTGGTCGTGAGGACATAAATGACGATGAACATGAGGCAAAATATATGCTCCCCGGAAATTCCATCGAAACTGTGCGTGAATTTATCAAAATTATGCCGAAATCCTCATTGAAATGCATGGAAATAGAATTGAACATCTCCAAGGCCTTACCGGCCAACGAGCTAAAACACTCGTTCGACATGCTTTTGGAGCGTATAAAAAACTGTATTGAAGCAATTTGAAAAAAATAAATTTATTTTGCCGAAAAAACCACTTGTTCTGTGTTTTTTTAGTCCTGTGCACCTTATATGCTATATAAGGAAATAAAAAAATAGTAGGACTTGTAAACTATCTAAATATAACAATTCGTAAGAGTATACATATAATGCTTGGCTGTGAAAGGACTTATTATTATTAAAAACAAATAAATTAAAAATAGTATTTATAATTTTCTAGAGGCCACAAGAGTTTGAACTATAATATTACTTTATTTTTCTATGGTGAGCCTTTTTTTGTATTATCAGATTCTTATATCCGATTTAACCACACAGCTTTTCGTACAGGGTTATTTAAATCACAACATACGAGTATTTACATAAATATTATTATATGTATGCATAATGAATAACCATATGTATATGAACATGTATTTGCAAGTATTGACAGTTTTAAACAGGGATATTTCTACTCAAACCAAAATCTTAACTTGCTACATACATACATATATGTATATCGGGCACTGATAAATCTCAAATTACGCGCAAAGAAAAAGGTGCCCGATGGCACGACTGTCATCCTATCCGAGTATGCTTCACTGAATTGGTTTGAGGGAACAAAAAGCGTTCGTGATATCCTATACAACATCACATTATTCCATTCCCCAGTGCGAAACAAATCGCACTTTGTTGGCCAAAGGCGGAAAGGGTGGATGTCCTAACAAAAGCAACGAACGTACGTCTATATACAAATTATGGTAGTGGGACTTCGTATATAAGATTTGCTACATATAAAACGTAGTTGTGTTCATGACGGCGGCTATAATAATGATGACGATAACGGTGGTGTTATTGGTGTTGTATTTGTTAACGGGAACATCGGGACATCCGTGAAGAAAACCTTATACTATAGCTTCTGCGAACCTTCACTATATTTTTAAGTAATATAGGGATGAATAAACAAGGAACTTCGATAAACTTAACGGCATTGAGCGATCCGGTCTATAATACTGAACTGTTAAAAGCGAACAAACTTACAAATATTAATATTTTATTGCAAGTACAAATATGCACATTTTACAGTACGCATATTAATTATTAATATGTTTTATTTCAAGCATGCAATGAATTTATTCAAATTTCAGTGTCTGGACAGTATACCCACGAAATAGTATTACTAGTACTAGTCTATTTTATGATCGAAAAATACAGTTTATATGCCGATGATACATCTGTTACATCATTTATCAAATTACTATTACCTTGTTCACTGCAGCACCGAGGGTCAAGTAATCTTCATTTTTGTCGACATGACTATCAATCCTTTAGTGAAGAAGCGTGAAGGGTGAAATTTAGGACTTCAAAGCTTACATGAAGTAAATTACTATGTATGCAAGGTTTTTTCGTTGTAATGTCATTATTATTTTAGGTCATACACTGACCCACACAATCTTTCGTTAAAAAAGATTGTTAGGCAAATACAAAAAAAATCCTGAAACAAGATACCGATACCGATTGTTTAATTTGTATGAGGGCCGTGCGATAAAGTTATCCGCTCTGAACAATTTTTTCGGATGTTGCATTGAAGCTACAAGGTGCGTTTCAAAGTAAACCGGACTTAAAAATAACAGAACAAATGGGTTTTTTGGACAAAATCAATTTATTTTATTGAAAATAGTCTCCTAACAAGGCAAATGGTTAATGTTTTGTTTGGTCAGAAGCGTCCTTCGAATGTTGGATTCCGAGCAATTTTTGGTCGTCAGTCAATTTGTGCGGAACAGACCGTGCACACACCTTTCGTAAGCTCAAATGTTCGGTCAAAATGCAAAAAACAAAAAAAAACAATGTTTTGGAGATGTTTAACTCCATTCCAATCCAATATTTCGTCAAATGAAAAAGTTTTCTACGCAGACTTGATTCCGATTGAGGTTAATAGCAGATATACTATATATGTATGTACATATGTATATTCATATATATGATTTTTAAGTGTTGTTCTCAAGAATTATGACTGTCTCATACCATAACCTAGCGGAATTGAATTTGGTTTTTTGGTTTGGTTTGGTTGGTTTGGTTTGCATTCCTAGGAAATTGTTCTTACTTAAGAATAGAACATAATGGACCACTGTAAAGATCGTTTGTTGATTTTTCCTTGGAACAACATGAACGAGATAATGGTTTTAAGAAAGTTATCAATTGGAGATTCCAAGCGAAGCCAGGTCTTTCTCCACTTGCTCTGCTTCCCCCGGCGGGTACTGCCTCGAAAATTTTAGAGCTGGAGTGTTTTCATCCATTCGGACGATTTGAACTAGCCAGCATAGGCGCTGTCTTTTAATTCGCTGAACTATATCAATGTCGTTGTACATATGTGTATCTCATACAACTTTATTCATTCGAAATTCGTTTCATTCGCCGTTGCCAATGCGCAAAAAACCACAAATCTTCCGCCTTTCTCTCGAAAACTCGTAACGTCGAGCAGGACGGTAATAATTAGTGACTTAAATGGTTTTGTTTGGACTTTACTTCTCAATTGCCTACTCAGTCTTAAGTAACACCGGCTGGAAAGAGTTATTCTGCGTTCGATTTCGATGATGACATTGTTGTTGCTCCAAGAGCGATGAAATAGTATCCTTGTGGGGATTGTATATATGGGGTCTCCCTTTCTGTGGATTGGACGGAGCACACTTAAATTCCAATTGTTGTGCATGCATTCGTTCGCCAAAATTCTACAAACCAAGCTGATGCATTCTCCTAATCAGYTCTTCGCCGCCGTGTTAATGATAGTTTGGCCCACGCCGTTTCATTGTTCTTTTGACGTGTAATTGGTATTCGTCTTCTCCATCGTCATTAATTGGGGAATCGGGTTCGCTTGCAGTTGTAGGACAGCGTTTTAAGTCCCACAGTCCACAGGTAAAAAAAGGCAACGTTGCAGTTGTTATGTCATCCATCTCAAAAATATAAATGTTCACCGGTGAACTCCACCGCCTGTGGGATTACAGTATCCAGTTATTTTTCTACGTGACGGAGACGGTTAACATTTCAATGAAATTCAAGTGAATTTGAACACAATCAACGTATCAACAAAAAAGTTTCTTACATGAACTTGTATACCTACCGCATATAGTAAGAAAAATTTATTGAATCATTTGTTGAATTGCCGTGAACTTATACAACAATTTTTGACAAAAATATACGCCAGATAAATACCCCGATGTTCTCGACATATGAACGAGTAAGCACAAGGTACTATGACTTATGTATGTGCACAAGTATGGATGACCGGACATTTACATTCCAATAAGGGAAAACATCATTGACCGCAGTACAAAATCAGCACACAGACATGATCGCATTGCACGAGTATTTTAACAATAATTAATGAGGCTAATAGATCCACGCATGAAAGATGGTAACTGTACAAAAGGAAGAGCTGAAAAAAAACTATTTACATTAATTGTGCAAAAGAAAGTAAGACTTTTTGATTTAAATTTTTTTTTTTTTTTTGATATGACGGAAGAAGTTGGGTGCTCCCAAATCCCTCAAATTTAAGAAAAGAAAAAAAAGAACACATTGACGTCTGTGAAATAATACTTTCCGACTACCAGGATGGCGACGACGAATTCGAATCTGTGCTTACAACCCAGAAACAGACGATTAATCGGCCGAATAATGGGACAGAGTTGGGCCGCACCGAAAAACCACGCAGGTTCAAAAATCGAGGTTAGATGACAGTTTGGAACATTCCAAATAAATTTCAATCGGGCGAACTATCAACAAGAAATACTATTTGAGTGTTATGCGTCATTTGGGGGAAGCTGTTCGTAAAAAGAGGGCGGAATTTTGGGCCGACCACAGTGCATTACACCGTCGCATACTGAATTGTTTCTTCGTGAGGTTTTCGCCAACTTTTGAACCCATATTGTGCCGCAACCACCGTGTTCGCCTGATTTAGCTCCGTGTGACTTCTGGCTATTCAGCAAACTTGAACGACCGCTCTGAAGAAACCGTTTTGAGTAAATTGAAGACATTAAACGTGATTCGCTACGCTCAAATTGACTTCAACAAMTGTTTCAAGAATTGGAAGAAACGTTGGCACAAGTGTATTGGGGTCAAAGGGATTACATTGAGGGGGACGACATAGATTTTGAAAAATAAACTAAAATTTTTAAAAGTTTGCGAAATTATGTTTTTTCTGTTTATATATAGCAATCATGTTGGTTATAACGATGTAAACATGAAGCATAAGGTAATATACAATTTCTTTCAACTGACTTTCAAATTACAATTGTTTCAAACATGTATTAAATTAGTAATTAAACTGCATTGTCTATTTCTGTAACTTGCATACCAATACTTATATTTACATTTTTGAATAATTTTTAAAAAAGGTTTACAGCGGTATTTATAAGATAGGCGAATTGTTAATACACATCTATGGCTAACTTTTATGTTTAGGTTACATTGTTATTTAGCTTCTGTGTGAAACTCCGAATTTATATTTTATGGTCGCTTTTTTAAAACTATTTTCGAAAAAGACGCCAACGAATTTAAAACAAGCTGTACCCTAAATAACACATCAGTTTTTGTTATTAGTTATTATTAAAGAGTACAATGTTAGAATTAAATTTATTTGATTTGATAAGAAACTTAATAGACTAAAAATATGGAAACTAATAAAAAATCATGATTATTGCAAAGCATGTATTTTTTATGTACATACATTTACGGTTTTCATAACGTCGCATAAAGTTATAAGTTATAACGATTCGAAAACATAGCATTGAGAATTGTAAATGTGTAAACTCATTTTTGTATGAAATCCAACAACATTTTTTTTAAACAAGTGTAAACATTTATAATTTTACGATTTTACAATGCTTTACGATGGGTTGTGAGTATCCCAATTGTTTAAGGACTATGGAAAACGACTTTTTGTATAATATTAGAGATATTCTAGTTGCATATCTATATAAGTATTAAAAAAATATTTATTTACCTTTATAGAAAGTATGTTTGAAAGTAAAAACGCACTATGTACAAAAATATCATTCCTTGGAAACGCTCATAAGAAAATAATACTCCGTTTAATTTTTCTTTCACATTTTAATATCAAACCAATATTTAAAAGTAGTTTTGGTATGTTAGACTACATGTATAGTGATTTCTATAAGAAATTTTATGAGTGTAATATTTATGACTGCAATTAAAAACATGAAGAAAACGGTAATATCAGATACGCCGATACAATATTTGGCCGCGAAAAGAATTTTGACATAAACTTGTCACTGTTACTTTTTTTATTGATTTTGAGAAAAATATTAATCAGAGTTCATATTAAGCAATATATCATCAAAAATATGTTTAATTTAAAAAATGTGCTTATGTATTTATTTTACTTTCGAACTTGAAAAGAAGATATGATGACAAAAATTCCAAGTTATTGTGCAAGTATATATTTGTATATATTGTATATTACTAAGTAAAAGTTTATTTTTTCAGAATATGCCATTTTTAAGGAAAATCGTTYTACTTATTCATTAGTTGCGAAAGTTCTTATTGAAACAACTGAGAAGCAAAATTTCCGTTATTTTCAATGTAATTTATCCAAAACAGATTTCACTTACTACAATGAAAATTTTGGTACATTATTTTCATAAATACTATCCACTATCTTCAGCAGTGGAAAGAAATATTAAAAATTTACAAAAAGTTAATAATCTGGTAAAAAAAAGGCGATGAAAAGTTTAATTAAATTCGCTTTTTAAATCTACTTTTTGAGAAATTGTGTTTTATATTAATTWTCAATTTTAAAACTTTGTTCGATAAGAAAATACGGAGTGTTAAAATTTGTTACTAACTATGCTGAGTAATTTTCTTTTTACTCAACAAACAAAAAACAATAATTCAGTTTTATTTTAAACAAAGTGCGTTATTTTACATGAACATTTTATTTAGTTAATTATTGATGTTGTACATTTATTTGTTAATTTTTTAGTAATAAATGTTTTGTTTTCTTGTATAGAATTTCATATCCTAGTAAATATCCACATAATCATATCTGGAATATTTTTTACAAAAATGGTTTCAATGGGTTATAATTGAGCAACACGAGACGGTTTCTATAGGGTCCAAACATACTTAGTCTATGGGAGTGAGGACGTGATGTGGTGAGATTTCTTCTATGTGCCTGCTCAGAGTACCCTTCAACGCGTGGCCAAAACTTCGATAACATATACAATATTGTGACGAACAAAGATAATCATTTTACAGAATCAATTCGACATCGAATTTAGTCTCTAGTGAATCAAAGCTACTATGACAGATGTTTAAATATTTTGTGGTGCAACCCTGCGCTAATAAGTCTTGTTAGACATACGCAATTGTGTAAAATATGTAAAGCGGCTTACCACTTTTATGAGATATCCGCATACTCTCTTGTAACAATTAAAGTCGATAACTTTTTGTTGCTTCTACATTTAATTTTTTTGACAAGAGAGCAGAAGCAAGTAGAGAAATGGCGAATCGAAGACAGCTATTATGTAGCAATTCTTACAGAGAAAGATATATTTTGAATTGAACTCATCTCATTTTGATCAGAATTTCAATTTCAAATATATATATTTCGATTAGTTTTAGATGTTACAAACAATAGTGAATAAAATACTATGAAAAATATTGGAAGAGTATGAAAACTATACCAATCAGTAATTTATAATTTCTTTGTTGAGCACAAAATATATATGTATGTATATTTAGATTTCTTCAATGCTTACTCTAATATACAAAAGTGGAGCTCGAAGGAAAAACCTTATTTACATTTTGTGCTTTCTTAAGTATATATGTAAGCGTTAATATTATATATGCAGGAACATACTATAATGACCATAGTGGCATTTACACGTATGTATGTATATAACTACATACGCAATACACAGGAATTATATGCAAGCAAGAAACAAAAGGCTAGTTTGCTATATGCAAAATTAACCATAAGGATTTTCAAAGATACATAAGTCTACCGCATCGCAACAGGACATTTTTATCCCTTTACCGAAAGAAACGACAAATGATCAAAACAGTAACAATTTAGACAAGCATAGAGGAATAGCACAATGTCATCTCTGGTAACTGAAACAGCAGCAGTAAAAACAATTCTTGCTACAAACGGCAACGTTTAAAATATCCAAGTAGCAGAACGTTGCTGGATAAGAGGCGGCCAAAACAAGAAGAAATGATGTTGCTCATTCGATACTAATTTAGAAGTAGAAATTCACCTTGCTTGAGCTTTTAAACATACGTAAACAAAAGTTATTTACATATTTATAGAATACACACAAAATATCAAAAGGAAAAGCAAATTCCTAAATTATTTGCCGCCTTAGAAGTTTTCAATTTATCACAAAGATCATACTTAATCCCGTATAAGAAATTAAACTTTTTGGAGATCCCATAACACTGATATTGATTTTAAAATTATAAATAACACCTTCAAATAAAATTAAATATCGGATTAGTTGAATGTACAATGCCAATAAATTGTATCCTCTTTCTCTCTTATTACCAACTTTCATATGCTATTGGTTATTAAGTCCAGCTCAATATTTTGCTTCATATTCGGAATAAAAGATAAATAAAAGTTATATGCAACATATTATTCCAGGGAGAGTATTTGGATCTTTATAAATCTCTTGTGGTACGTAATTAATTTTCTAGAAAGGAATACCTAACTATTTACATTCATCTCGAAGTGGTTCCACATGAAATTAGTTTTCTTTGCTTACTTCTTCTTTTTTGATAATAATTTACTTTTTCAGAGAAACGGTCCTTCATAGATCCTCTTAATAATACAATCGCATACCTGTATTGTTATGAGGCCAGAATTTTGTATATGCATTTGCTTGTGCAGGGTACATAATTCATATGCCAAAGCATGTATGTATGTATGTATTAATAAAGATTGGTAAGCATGTTTGCGGCCTCAGTGAAGTATACTAGTTCGTCCTTCTTCGGATGCCAAAGGAAGAACTCAAGCAGCGAAGTAGTGTTCTCCCACGTCTACAGAAATTATTTCGCGGCGCTGGCAGACCAACGAGAGTTGGTAATAACAACAAATTTAATCCTTTAGGTTGCAAAGCAGCAGCATGTGATTCGTACTCTAGGTACGCTCTCCTTCACAATGTAATTATAAGCAATGACTGCTGGACAGTGGTGCATCGGTCAGATAAATATGTGCATAAGTTCTAGAGAATGGTATATGTAAAATATATTTCGATGCTGGTATAAACTTTAGTTGTGTGTTCATCTAGACACTTAATTTGTGTATGAAAACTCATACTTACGAGTACATGCATATTTATGAAAGAAGCATATACATACATACATATTTGTATATAAATACATATGGTAACCACTGAAGCTTTTTCGTGAGTTAAAATTATGATTCAGTTTCAAATTTAGCTTTATTCTTCATATTCTTACGCAGCTCCAAACTACTGTTTATGGTTTTATACATACATATGTATATACTACATGTTTATATAACATAAGTTGAAATAAATGAAAGATATTTTCTAGCGACCTGTCCATTTGATTTTTATCCCTTTCTGCTGACCACCCATTCTTTGGAAACCTCAATGCTTGCTTGGAAGCCTTATTAGAAAAGATGTTTTACTCATACCAAAAACAAACGCAATATTAAAATTGTGAGTACAGAGAACTTCCGTCGTGCGCGCTTCATCGTGTCATGCTGATGTGTGCATTCAACGATTTTGCGTCTAACGCCATCATGGACGTACGTTCGTTTTCTGGGCTCATATGCAAATATCGGAATCGTCGATGTCAAGAAACTGAGAAGCAACTCAAGCAAAACTGCCAAGTATTGCTTGACCATTCTATGCAGCTCAGGCTGCTTTGATGTGAAATTTACAGCGTGCAAGAGCGAGTAAGAAAGATACTATTCTGTTCGAAAATGAATTCACAAGGAATGATGAATCTGCACACCTATGTTGAAAGTGTGAAATACATATACACGTAAAATTTAGTTTGTACATATTGTTTTATAGATGCCTAAACTTCAAGACCCTATTTTGCGTTGGGTGATGGTTGCAATCTTGGTTGCTCCTTGAAAAATACAAATTTTTAAGGTCATTGAAGCTATGGTACAAAAATTTAAGCTTAAAACTTCTTAGTAAAAAAAAAAACGAAAAAATATATAGAAATTTTTATTATTATATACATTTATAGCTGGGTAGGGGTAACTGAATGTGTTTTATTTATATATATAAAGCAATTTTCACATTTTAAAATCACAAACGTGACTGTGCAGCTACTTGAAAAATAATTAGAAAATTCATGGTCGGGAAGAATAAAACATATCCAGTTACTTCTACCCAAGCGTTGGGTTCAGGTTATTGCGATAAATGGAGAATTATTACAATTGTAAAGTCGCTCAAATTTATCAATTCGTTGTTACTTTCATCGTCAGCTTCTTTTTAATCTCCATTTATCATCTTCAATACATAAGCTCAAGCTGTGGTGGTCCTTTCATTAAAATGATAACATTTAGTATGCGTACTATGTTTATCCTGCTAATTTGATGCCGTATATAACAATAATTTGGGTACTCATAACCCATCATAAAGTATCGTTAAATCATAAAGTTATAAATTTTTACACTTGTTTAAAAAATTGTTTTTACAATTCTCAATGTTATGTTTTCGGATCGTTATAACTTATACTTTATGAGACTATGTGAAACCCCTAACTATATGCCTGGAATAAATTCAATAGACATCAGCGTATACAACGAAGCGGAAGCATATTTTCAGTTGTTGCCAAATCTTACTTATATTGTATTATATAAACAAAGAAGCTCTAAGTTCGAATGTAACCATGTGAAATTTACGGTGACGATGATATATCAGTTCGTGTAACACAACAATGGTCGACCTATTGTTGAAAAAGTCGATGAAATTATGAACCATACATAAGCAGCCATGACGTCGCTAAAGAACATTCATCATCAAACGGTTTAGAACTATTTTAAAAAGGTTGGCTACAAAAATAAACTCGATGTTTGGGTACCACATGAATTGTTTGTGAAAAATTTAATGGATCGAATTAGAATCTGCGATTCTCTGCTGAAACGAAAAGAAAACGAACCATTTCTGAAGCGAATGGCAAGAGGAGATGAAAAGTGGATCAAATACGACAATAATGTGTTAAAAAACTYAACTAATTGTCGCAAAAGAGATTGACGCCTCGAAAGGTTGTGCTAAGAAATGTCGGATATAGTCGGATTCGGTCTATTTTGGGCAAGAGACTGCATATCTTAAAGGCTCTATTTACCAACATTTTGTTCCGATCCCTCTGTTGGCGCTATGTATGGGAATAACATAACATTCTAAAGAATTTTGAGTAATAAAGGGTTATGGATGTAAATGCGCGTAGCGAATCACGTTTAATGTCTTCAATAAAACTTTGTTTTCACTAAAAACAGTTTCCACGGAGCGGTCGTTTGAGTTTGCTGAATAGCCAGAAGTTACACGGAGCTCAATTATTCAAATACTGTTGTTGAAGCACGATGTTGGTGGAAAATTTAACGAAAAAAAAAAACGAGGAATCAATGCAGTATGCGTCGGTGCATTATCGCGGTGTAAAAACAAAGAGTTGTTGGCCCATAACTCGGGCCGTTTTTTACAAATAGGTTTGTTCAAACAACAAACAACACTCAACTAGTTCCCCTTGTTGACAGGCCAAACTGTCTGAAGAAATTTGGAGTAAACCACACCTATAAAACCGAAGAAAGCTGTCTATAAAACCTTGATTTTTGACCTGCTTTGACATGATTTTTCAGCACTGCGGCTCACCGCTGCCACGATATTCGGGAGATTCATCCCCTGTTTCCACTAATTCTTCCGATATTCCAGCGATACCAGTAATATCTTTGATTATTAATTGTCGATTCTTCATTTATTTTCATGAAGTGTTGGTTATTAGATGATTCTGAATGGTTCTGCACCAGAAATTTGATTCCGCACTCAAAATTGAATGGAACTTCTTTGATGAAAACTTTCAGTCAGCCTAAAAATCGCCGAATGCACTTTATGTACTCCAGAAAACAAGCGTATACTAAAAATTAATGACTATTTTGATGTGACATTTGGCACAGCTGTCACAGACAATCATACCAAAAAACATATTTCGACGAATGGGTTTCGTACGAAATCTAAATTAAAAGGTCTAACTGTTTTTAGCCAAGAGTGGTACAGTAATAAATATAAATATGTGTATTTGTGTATACATTGGGGTAAGTAAGAAACAGCAATTATTTCATTTCGCTTAGTACTCTGAAAAATAGGTTCTTAGAAACCTTCTCCGTGTTACATTTTTCTATTTTTTTCTTATGTATATCAGATGCAATAATTTAAAACTCGCTCTGAACTATTTGAAATGTTTCGTCACATAAATTTGTGTAGTAAGCTGAAAACAATGTCCGATTCGAACCACAACTGTTCTTGACCCTAAATACCGAAAATGAGGTCTCCAGTGCTTATATAGTATTTGACTTTTAACAGAAAAAAGGTCAATGTGTGAGATATATGGATATAGTAAATGAAGTTCAGAGAAAATTCTTTCCTGATAATAGTATGTCTGTGTGTCAAAAATGGTTTGTATCGAAGCAATACTTTTTAACCCCCTTAAGGTATTTTCATGGCTTTAATCCTGGAAAATTGCGGAATCGAGAAATGTTCGGTTCCACGTAAACATAGCTTTACCGCCGCTCTCGCGCTTTAATTGAGATGACTCGCATTGGACGATATCTGCGCTGACATTATATCGAAAGTCCGAAAATCTTTATATTAGGTAGAAAGGCGCTAAGAGAAGCAATAACCAATCAACTTTTGACATTCAGGCAAATTATTATCAAGAGAGGACGTTATCCCCAAATTTCAACTACATATAACTATATCTCACACAATATTATCGGCCAAAAATCAACTATAAGTAATGCGGTCAACATAATCACTAGCTAACGACTTGAAAAGTTTTGGTCCGGTTTGGATAGTAGGACAGTTAAAACTAGTAGAAAGTTTTATTCGTTATGTTTACTAAAAAGTTAAGATATAAAATAGAATTTACAATTGTGTTATATGGAAAGGAAAGCCTCCTCGTGATGGTTAGAAAAACAATACCTACGAAATTGGGTTAAAATGAGTACTGCAGGCCTAGAGATATATGATTGAACTTCGTCCAATTTTGAAACTGATTCAGTATTAGGCTCTCTCATACCATCTTCCGTGTAAAATTTAATGTCTCTGGCGTATTAAGTTATTGACTTATCGCTTGTTTAGTAGTTTCACTGTTGGTAAAGGTTCTTATAGTAGGGGGACCCAAGAGGGGATTTTTGCAGTTACTCAAGCGTGTCAGAAAATTGTATGAGGAGAAACATTGCATCTTTTTATGTAGCCCTTCCAAATATGAGCCCTTAAGGAGGCATCCGATAGGGGGAGCTCGTCACATTAGAGAAAAAAAAATCGATCCTTCGGGAAACTCGAACGCGTCAGATTAAGAGATGGTAAATTGAACATGAAGACGAGTGCATATTTCAATATTCAGACGTTTGAGGGTGGCTTATATAAATAGCAGGATGACAAATTTGTAAAAAAAAAAGTCACCTTAAAATACTCGGGCGCGATAGATTTTTTATTTTTTTTTTACATTTCAAAGGTCATTCTGCCAAAATCACGAAAATCATATAATGTGACAGTTTCCATGGGACGATACAGGTAAAATAGTCAACAAAAGGTTGTTGTTGTTGTAACGGCAGAGTTCTGCCGAGTTGACAGTCCTTGGCCGGATAAAAATCCGGGTCCGTTCCGGTTTCCGTAGATCCGACTGYCGTGGGAACGTCAACAAAAGGTCAAGCGTATTGGTGTGTATCCCCCACTCCTCATTTGCTTTCTCACTCTCTCGCACCGTCCTCATACTAGCGTCTGCCGCCAATGTGTTTTCCAATAACACCAGTCCCGTTATAACTATGCCATATAAAAACATAAAGGTCAAAGAAGCATTAATCAAATTTCTTATCAATCATTGGGCTGACCAGGAGATGAAATCGATAATTGGTAACAAGAAAATATTCCCAATTCGTGATTTGTGTTACGTATACTCTGTCATTGATAATAAAATATCACGCATGATTGATCATGAACTATCATGTCCCGATCATGAAGAAGCGGATACGAAAGCTGTATTTTTTGCTTGTCAAATGAAACAAGACTCTTCTGTTACCATTTGGACTTCCGATACAGACATCATTGTTATTATGTTAGCCAATATGGAACATATGAAGTATTCGGTAAAAGTCTGATTTGATCTCGGAGCAGGTAATGCACGCCGATATATCGACATTTCCACTCTTTTTGAGATTTTAGGCCCACTTGTGTCACAAGCACTACCAGCTCTGCATGCACTGACGGGATGTGATTACAACCGAGCTTTTTACAGGCGAGGAAAAAAAGACCTTTCGATATTCTAATGGGATCTATAACTATGCAAAAGTATTTGCAAACTTGGGTTCTACAGTTAATGGCATTGAAGCATTATCTCCTACTGTAGAATCTTTCATCTGCCATTTGCACGGATTAAAAAAGCTATTTGATGTCAATAGGCTAGAATTGAAATTTTTCATAAAACGTACAAAGTAACTGATACGTCTCAACCGTTCTCATTAAATGTGCATAACTATGACGCTTGTAACTTACCACCCTGCCGATCAGAGCTATAGCAACATTTACTGCGGACGAAATATATTGCATGTTTGTGGAGAAACGCGCACTATTGTATTCTTACGGAGTTGTCGCCAACAGAATACGGATGGAAAAACGTGGATGGAAAGTTGGAGCCGACTTGGTTTGTTAGAAACCAACTTCCTGAAGCATACGAGGACATCGTCATGACACCTGATATTTTAGGAGATACTTCTGATGCAAGTAAATCTTCTTTTGAAGACTATACTGTCATAAAAGAAGTAAGCAATTGTAAAGTTCAAAAAGTGAGAACCAACTTCGACGATGACTCGAATGACGAAAATTGACAAGTTTTTTTTGTTTTTAATTTATCTTCATATTAATAAATTATTCAATTGTCTGTACATTTACATGTATACACTGTTTTTATTACATCCTGTAACAAAAGCAAGAACCAAACCCAAACAGAATTCTTCCACTTTAAAATCTTCAGATTAACGATAAACCTCTATATAAGTATCAGATTATCTTTTGGGAAGACTCTGACATCAAGTTCATCCCCCTGCAGTCATGACTTTTGGCCACGTCGAAATTGTCAGAAATTAAAATGGCACACGTTTTAGAGGTTCATTAACATTCGCGTTGAAAATCTGACACGTTCAAGTAACTTTTTTTTTTTTTTTTTTTTTTTTTTTTTTTTTTTTTTTTTWTTTTTTTTTTTTTTTTTTTTTTTTTTTTTGTAACCTCGCATTACGGCCCTCCACTTTGAATTGATTGTCAGATTAATATACATATGTACATCATATATCAACTATCAGAAATACAATGCGCGTATATACCATAAATGACTGACGCGTTTGAGTATTTTTATGTGACTGTTTTTTTTTACATTTTTTTAATTTATTACCCGCTCTTCTTCCCACTAAAATGAAAAACTTCACCTAGACTTTCTTTTTTTTAAACGTATACACTTTCAGCTTCCGTTACTTACTTATGTGGAGTGACGATGCTGATATGAGAAACGAATTAGTATACAATAGCATGCGAAGTGATTGCTTTATGGGGTTATATTCACTTGTAATTTTGAAAAAATTTGCACATTTGAATGTATATATATTCAAGAATACTGACTGTAAAGACGTCTCCGAACGTTTGAAAGTAGGCGGAACCGTAACCCGGAGTAGCAACTGCGCTTTAAATACGTTTTTCTCCAAACGATGTTTTCATTGTAAGTGAGGAATATTTCTCCGAAACTGCTTTACGGATTGACATGAAATTTTCACAGAATCTTCTTAGATACTTTTGTGTGGTATTGATCGAAGGAATAAAGTTTCTGATAAAAATTTTCCGATTTTTTAAGTCGCTTTAAAGTGTAATTTTCTTGAAAAAAATATTTTTTTTTTGGGAGCCGCCATTTTGTATAGAATCAAATCTTTGACTATTTCTTCATTCATTACCATTATTCATTACCATTATTTATCCATCCTAAAATGAATCTTTTTGATTTTGGAGCTTTCAGATAAATTGGATCAGAGATATCTTCCTCACCGCTAAACACCTTCTTGTGGAGGACTTTCAGGAGGTCTTCTACAAGAATGACGCAACCCAATATTTTTATTAATAAAATATGAATTTTTGGAACACGTTGAATTTGCTAAATCTTCATATATTTTATGTATACATATATTCCAAAAAAACGCTTCTCTAGAAAAAATGAACAAAAAAATACATTTTTTCGAAGTTGGAATGGATATAAACCCTTATGAAAATATGCAGTAGCCTTCACTTGCAGACATTACCGACAAAGTTTTTGTACAGTAAAAATTATGTAAAAATGTAGATACTTCACCGATCGTAGATCACCTAAAGCAAATGCAAATAAAAAATTAAAAAAAGGTCCATGTAATACATTTTCTGAGGAGACCACTTAGACCAAATTAGAATATGTATGAAATTCTATACTGAGGAAAGAAATGATGGAGTTTGGTATTTTGATCCTCGGGATTAAAACGATTGGCAACTACATCGCAAAGAAATGGGAAATATGCAACTGGAGTTTAGGCGCATTCCATGTGCTAAAAGAGAGCTGATAATTTATGTAAAAGATGTCCAACTGCTTGCTGCAAGTATGATGTTGGCGAAAAATAGTTTTCAGACTTCCTCAAAAACAAAAACGAAAAATTATAAACTTTCCATACAACTTTCTTAAATATCGTGGTGCCTGGTGCATCCATACAGTAACAGTACTCCCTGACCTGAACTAGACAGATTACAAAATTTTAGGTTTAAGCGATATTCGGTAAGTATATGTCGGTTAAGATTTATATGGGTATAATTAAAATAGAAATTAAAAATATTCTCGGTCTATTTGGGTTTACGCAACTTCATTACCTGATCCATATAAAGAGTATAACTGAACGCTTGTGGGCTAGAAGTTGTATAAAAGTGGGTGTTGTCTCGCACCATAAATGGATTGATGTACTATACATATCTTCCAAAATAACGACATAAACTTCTAATGTAACAAACTTTTAAATTGGATCTGCTTTTTAGCTTTGCAAATCTCTAAACCTCAACGAAGTTTTCAGAATATAACTTTGTATAAATAGTTTCTCAATGGTCGAAATTTGACTATAACTTTTCAAGGTTTGAAACACCAAATAAGAGTATTTGGACCCCAGAGCATACCGTGGTAATTTTTTTCCGATCRTACTGGTCAATCTGTAAGGTCTGGTGTTAAAATTCTGGGAGACTATTTCTGTGATGACAGCATGTTCTTCCCCAAAATTCCCCTAGTCCCATATACATACTATGTACATACATATATAAATAATATGCAGATTTTCATGCATCCGACTGACTTTGTATATTATACACTGGCCAATTTGTTAGGCTTATTAGGTCAGCCCTTGTTGATGATATTCTTGTCATATCGTTCCGTTCCGTGGACAAATTTTTTGGCTCGGCGCGGAACAAAAACAAAATAATGTACTCGATACCTAACATACATTATCCATATATTTTGCGTGCATCATATGAAAAACAATATATGAGATAAAGCAATAGTATGTTGATTTTTTTATTTGCGCTTTCAACTTTGAAACTTAGCCTATTTGCGCACCGCGAATGTAACCGAACATTTTATACTATATAGAGAGGGAAAATATTTTCAGTTGGATTACAAACAAGATTGTTTAATTATTATTAACAGTTAAACCAAAGAAAACTTGTCAACTTGTTTTCAATAAAATATTACACATTTTAACCAACTTAATTAGTTTTGGTAAAGTCAAGTGAAAAGACAGAATTATTACTTAGTGTATATTAGGTTTTGTTTGTAATTTAATTTTCAAGCTATTTTATAAATATATAAAATAAATCTGCCCAAAATATTGGCATATCGTTTGCTAATATAACTAAAATTATTATAAGTAGTATATTTCACATATTGTGGCATTAAAGAATAGTACAAGCTCAGTTACTTTTGCTAAACCAAATATTGTTATAAAAGTCTTTTTCTTGCTCTTGAATGCAATTTTTAGTTTCGGATACTATCCAATTTTGTGGAAAAAGTCGCACATTATTATAGATAAGCCTGATAAAGACCTAACACAGCCGTCTTCCTACAGACCAATAAGTCTCTTACCCTGTATTTCTAAAATATTTGAAAAAGTGTTACTATCGACTAGGATGACTCCTTTCCTCCACGAAAATAATATAATAGATAGATAATAATAGAGGAATGCACCGCGACCTTAGGTCTATTGTGCCCTCTCCTAGCTCACAGGGACTCACTTAGCCCCTGCATATTGATGAAGTCCAATATCCTGCTGGGTGCTAGTGAGGCGATGTGATCCCTATCCGGAAACATGGATCCAAGGCCTTTTACCTGCGTCTGCAGACTGCGATGCATTCGATTAGCAGGGAGTCCGGGGTTTCAGGCTCCCTGTCGCAAAATCGTCAGTTAGCGCAAGAGGATAGACCCATGTTGATTAAATGCCTTTCCAACTTGCAGTGGCCGGTGTAAAATGATACCAGATGTTTGAATTTTTCCCCTGGGAGGTTAATTATCGCTTTGAACCTATTCTGGTTGTACCCCCCAATTAGCAACTTGGCATGTCGCATACCATGCGCTCGTTGCCAATGCCTTTCCCTGCACCCTCTCTCTTCCTTGCGGAGCAGCTCCTTCACAGTATAGGGACCCACCCCAGTGAATGGGTTCGGGCCAACAATATGGTAGGTCGAGGCTGCGGAGCGGGCGAGCTTGTCAGCCAGTTCGTTGCCGACTATACCTCTATGACCATTCAACCAGAGTAGGTGAACCTGGTTTCTTTCAGCTAGGCTGTTCAACCAAATAATATAATACTAACGCACCAATTCGGTTTTCGTGCTAAACATGTCTATTGCCTAAAACTTTGGAGTCATATTTAACAAACACGAAATTTACAGTTAAAGTAGCAAACTTCATAACATAAGAACGAGTACCGAGGTACTGGTGTACCTTAGAGTAGCGTGCTAGGCCCAACTCTGTACATAATACATACATCAGACATTCCAATAGCTACTAACGTATTGACATACACTTTCGCGAATGACACTGCTCTAGTAAGCCCCAATAAATGCTCCATCAGATCATCATCAAGAGCATTAAATCAGGCCTTTACTTTTGTCGAAGAATGGCTAGCGAATTGGCGAATAAATATTAATGAGCAAAAAGCAAACATGTTACATTAACGCTAAGATCAGAAACGTGTCGGAGATTTAAAATCAACAATGTTATAGTACCTCAAGCGAATGAAGTAGCTTACCTTGGGATTCGCCTGGATCGAATGCTCACGTGGCGAAAACATATAACGAGCAAAATAACTTGCAAGATGTTAAGAGCAGCAAATTTAAATTGGCCTTTAAACAAAAATTCTAAACTTAATCTAAACAACAAAGCCCTGTTATACAATGCAATCATAAAACCGATTTAGATGTATGACATTCAACTGTGGGGTACAACCTGTGCAAACAACATTGATATAATAGAAAGGTTCCAATCAAAAATACTTACAACAATCACGGGTGTGTCATGGTACATGAGTAATGAAAACATTCATAAAGATCTACATATTCCTATGATAAAGAATGATATATGTATGTATATTTCTAAACTTCGCGAACATCCAAACCAAGTGCTATGATGACTGGAAAATTCGTTGGCATAAGTGTATTGCAGCGGGAGGGAATTACTTTGAAGGAGGTAAAATGGACAAAATCAATTTAATCACAATAGTACATATGTAGTATAAGGCAGTCGGGGTAATATCGACCCGATTTGATATACGCTTGAATATTTCACATACTAATAAAATGCACTCAGAGGCTCTTTAAGGTGCCTTCACCAATGGTAGAGAATAAAGTCACCCCGGATGTTATGTGTCTGTTATGGACTGATCCGTAAAAAATTTACCCTTTTATTCCTTAAGATTATGACGTAACTGTTTATGGCATTAGTCTCAATGGGGACTTGTTTTTTTTTTTTTTCTCTATAATCTGACGATTAACAAAATGTATAACATTTGGTGTCAACACTTCAAACTATTAAGATGTCCAGCAATCAAGAAAAAGTGCTCGAATTGGTTTTGTCCACTTACCTGGAAAATCCAGAATTAAAATATTCAGTTATAGTAAAAAAACTGGAGCATCAGAAAGCACTGTTAAAAGGGTTGTTTCGAATTACAAAAAGGGTGTACATACTATACGAAAAAAAGGTTCAGGTAGAAAAGCAGGTGCAGAAGGAAATTTGGCAAAAAAAGTGAAGGAAGTTTTTAAGCAGAATCCCAACACTTCAGTACGAGATGTTGCTGTTAAAGCAGATACMTCTAAAAGTACTATACAAAGRATAAAGAGTGATAGTAAGCTAAAGACATATAGAGTTCAAAGAGTGATAGCTCGTTCCGATGAAAAGCAATTGGTTGCTCAAAAACATTCAACTCCTTTCATTCTCTTTCTGTCTTTCATTCATAGTTCTCTGCCTAGCCTTAGCTGTTGTAAATAGCTTTTTTACAATTTTAGCTACCACTTTTTCCTGCTTCTAAATTTATGAATTTTATTTATTTTATGACCTAGTTTACAATTAAACCTTCGACTYATGTTTGCTTTAAATTAATTTTCAGATCTGCTTTTTGGTTTTGGTATGTATCGCGTACATTCACCGAGTTGGCGGTAAAAAATATTAGTATTTCCCAAAAGATATGAAACATAAACTCCTCCATACATACTAGCTCAGATACATATGTACATATTGACGTTGAATTCTGAGCTTAGTAACGAAGTTAACAGAATTTCTATGTATCTACATCTTGTGACAATGTCGGTAATTGATTATTGAAAACTCTTTTGAGAATTTCTATTTTTCGATTGGGCTGCATAAATCGAAAATCTATGAAATATATAAATATTAAATAAAAGTATAACAAGAAAAAACGTTAACTTCGGCTACATCTATATTTCTTTTTAGTGTTCAGTTTGTATGGAAGCTATACGCAATAGTAATCCGATCTGAAAATTTTTTAGGAGATTTTATTATTACCTTAAGCAGGAATCCATGTCAAATTTCGTGAAGATACTACGGCAAATGCAAAAGCTTTCCCTTGATACCGATAGTTCGGTTTTTATGGTAGCTATATGCTATAGTGAGCCGATCTGAACAATTTCGTCCGATATTATATTATTTCTATGAACAATAACTCATAAAAAATTTCGTGAAGATATATCGTCAAATGAGGAAGTTTCCCCTGTAAGCATTTGATTCCGATCGTTCAGTTTGTGTGGTAGCTATATGCTATAGTAAGCCGATCTGAACAATTTCTTGGAGATTACATTGTTGCCTTAGAAAATAATCTATACCAAATTTCGTGAAGATACATTGTCAAATGTGAAAGTTTTCAGTACAAGAACTTGATTCCGATCGATCAGTTTGTAGGGCAGCTATATGTTATAGTGGTCCGATATCGGCAGTTCCGACAAATRAGCAGCTTCTTGAAGAGAAAATGACGTTTGCAAAATTTCAAAACGATATCTTAAAAACTGAATGACTTGTTCGTATATATACACAGACAGACAGACAGACGGACTATGGCTAAATCGACTCAGCTCTACGATCATTTATATATATACTTTATAAGGGTCTCCGAACCTTCCTTCTGGACGTAACAAACTTCGTGACAAACTTAATACACCCTGTTCAGGGTATAAAAACACTATAGGCAGTGTGCTTAGAACAGATTGAAGTGAAAAAGGTATTTTATAATTTAATACAATATATATAGAAAAAAGAAAAATAAATGAGAAAATGTTCAGAGTCCACAGAGCCACGGGGGGCATATTGAGGGACATGTGTGCATATATACGCATGAACACTACTACATATAATACATAGATTTAGATATAATTTAAAACAAACGAGTTAGAGTAAATGACAAATTATTTAGAACTAAAAAAAAACGAAAAAAATTTTATGGTTTTGTTAATTATTAGCTTATATCCGTATATGCTTAAATAAATCACGGTAAAGTGGGCTGGGTATGCATAGTACATATAAATTAGGGCTTTTTAATATAATAAAACCAAATTTTTTTTTACTGGAGCATGGCTCCTTTATTGAGTTCCGAATTAAAATTTATTATTAAATCTAATTTTCTTAATGTTAAACTTAATTTCTAAAATCAGCGCTGCCACTATTTTTTACAGGAAGTGATTAACATTTCGTTGCACAGAAATACAAACCAATTGGTCAGCACTTTTACCAACAGGTGAATAGTAGTATTGCAAATTATATCAAATTCGAGAAATTGTTATGTCTAGTTTGTAATAGCTTTTTTGGTGATAACTCCACCTTTAAATTCGAACGTCCTCGTTCGACGCCCTTACATAAAATATTAAACATTTTGAATACCAATTTCTTTTGATTTGGTTTCGGTTACGCTAGTATTAATTCCATTAATAGTATTCCAATTGTAATTAGAAAACCCTACGTTGCATTTATCTCAAAAGTACATTATTTTTAATTTTTATATATTATGTATAGTTCTAATTTTTTTTAAATATCTTTATAGATTTTATTAATGCCTCTTCTAATTCGGGATATTTTTTTGTTATATTGGAGTTGTACAATATTCCGTTTACTTTTATACTAGAGAAGTCTTAATTTATTAAATATCTGGCATTTACTGTTAAACTTTGATTATATTATGTTGTCAAAAAAGTCTTGCGGTATTTTCGCAAGTTGGCGCTGAGAGCGCGTTGTCCAAATTTTATTCGTCGCATCGGGTCACGCTACACCTTTTTGGAAAGCTCATTTCACGCGCTAATACGTGTTTGATTGATGATGAGCGTCTCAAACATGCAGCAAAATAAAGAGAAAATACGGCATATGTCACAGTACTACTACGATAAAGGCAAAAATGCATTTCAAGCCGCCAATAAAATTTGTGCAGCTTATGGACTCGATACAGTTTCCATTTCCACCGCACAACGATGGTTTCAAAGTTTTCATTCTGGTGTAGAGGTGGTCGAAGATGTTAAAAATAAATATGTTCTTATATGACTTTCACATATGCTGTATTAATTAAATTAATAATTTCTAATTTAAACTCTATATTTAAAACTGATATTTTTCTCTTCTTTACTGGCCTGGAAACCGCTTACGCAGTTATAGCCGAGTTAATAACCGCGCCCAAGTCGTTTCTTCTTTTCGAAAGGTGGCGWTAATTGGAAATTCCAAGGGAGACCTAGTCCTTCCAACGGAGTGAGGTCTTCCTCTTTCTCTGCTTCTTCCGGCAGGTACTGCGTCGAATACTTTCAGAGCTGGAGTATTTTGGTCCATTTGGACAACATGTCCAAATCAGAGCCGCTCTCTTTTAATTCCCTGAACTATGTTAATAACGTCGTATATCTTATACAGCTCATCGCTCTAATAAATGCGATATTCGACGAGGCCAACGCGCACAGGATCAAAAATCTTTCGCAGAACTCTTTTAACGACTCATCAGTTATAGTCATCGCTCATGSCTCTGCACCATAGAGCAGGACAGGAATAATGAGTGACTTATAGACTTCTGATTTTGTTCATCGAGAGATGACTTTACTTCTCAGTTGCCTACGTAGTCCGAAGTAGTATCTGTTGGCAAGAGATGTCCTGCATTGGATTTTGAGGCTGACGCTGTTGTTGGTGCTAATGCTCGTTCCTAAATAGACCAAATTATCTACAACTTCGAAGTTATTACTGTCAACAGTGACGTGGGTACCTAGCCGCAAATGCGACGACTATTTATTTGATGAAAATAGATATTTCGTCTTGCCTTCGTTCACCAACAGACCCATTTGCTTTGCTTCTTTATCCATTCTGGTGAAAGAAGAACTAACGCACGGTTGTTAAGGCCAATGATGTCAATATCATAGCATACAACAGCAGCTGTACACTCTTATAGACGATTGCACCTGCCCAATTAAGTTTAATAGCTCGAATTATTTTCACCAGCAGTAGAAGAAGTTGCGCGAATGGGAGTTGAGTTGTCTGAGGCAGCTCTTTTTCGTGCTGTCAAAGGCAACTTTGAAATCGAAGAATAGGTGGTGTGTGTCGATTCTCATTTCACGGTTTTTTTCCAAGATTTGGGGCATGGTGAATATCTGGTCAGTTGTCGATTTGCCAGGTCTAAATCCACAGTGATAAGACCAAAATTTTTTCGAATTTTTGGGCATTACCCCTGTCGGCCAGCTTGTCAAGCTCTTTATATTCACGCATTTCGGAATCTTTCTTTTTCTGCCTKCAAATACATCCCTCTTCAACTCTCGGTATCTATCCCATCCCGCACGTGCTGTGGTCGATCGTAACTTTGCGAGGTAGACAGTCTGTTTGTTCTCCTCCGCGACACGGCACTCCTCTTCGTACCAGCTGTTCTTTTGTGTTTTCCAAAAACCAATGGTTCCATTTGCACCTGTACGTAAGGAGTTTGAAATGCCGCCCCACAGGTTCCTCAAACCGAGGAGTTGACGAGTGCTCTCAGAGAGCAGAAGTGCAAGCCGAGTAGAAAATCGTTCGGCGGTCTGCTGTGATTGCGGCTTTTCGACGTCGAACCTAACTTGTGTTTGTTGACGTGCGTTTGCAACAAGAGTGTGCTCCGAGTTGATGTTAGGACCTGTTCTATTCATATACTTTATTTATTTATTATTTTTGGATGGATTATTTGTGGGTTATTATTTTCTTTAAAACGTTGTTAATTTTATTAGTTATTTTTTTTTTTTTGACTATGAACTGAAATTCATTTCAGCCGGTACGTATAAATCGAATGACTTTTTTCTCATTTTTTGTTTATTTTAATGGAATAAAGTAGGTGAGTTATAGTTTTTACATTGCTATTGAAACCAAAGTATAAATTAATTATTAGTTAATTATAACTGATTATCATTTTTTTACATCTTTTTTTAAGGTTATTTGCCGGTTTGCGTTAAAGCTGTTGAATTATGGTTTTCATTAATTATTATTTTTTATATTTAGAAGGTCATTTATTGGAGTATTTTTTTTTAAATTTATGTAAATTATGTAAATGGGTTTTAATAATTATTTATAATATTAAATAAATTTTGTCTTGGATATTTTTGAATTGAAGTTGCTTGAATTTTCGGATTGTACGGGTGTTTGTAGTATTTATTTCCTGCGCAAATGGGACATTGTTTAACTATTGATTTGATTTTTTGTAACATATTTGGAAAATACAATTTTTCTAATATTTTCTAAATCTTTTACTTTTGTTTTGTGTATCTAACTTTGTAATTACAAAAATATATTGGGTAAATATCTTGAATTCTGCCTATTAATTCTTCTGAGGTAAATATTCCATTTTCTGTAGAAGGGTTAAGACGTATTTTTAAAATTGATGATAAATTTTCTGTAAAGTAGTTTGGTTTAAATATTATACATATGTCTTTGGTATGTTGGGAAAGGTTATTTAAACTGAATGTAAATTTTGAAAATGCTGAAAGAATAAAATTATGAGAAAAACTGTCGTCGGAATTTGTGGCTACTGATTAAAAATTTATTAGGAATGGTCTAGAAAGTGCATCTGTTACTATGTTGCATTTCTCAGGTTTATTTTATATTCGTAGGATAGATTTACATCGCTTTAATTTTGTTATTTTTTTAATGTTAATGAAAACATGTTTTCTTGGGAAAAACTGGTTTTCGCCCTCAAACTTGTGCTTTCGTCCATGTAAAATCTGTCAAACGAAAACACATTGGAAATCAGTTTTCGCTGAAAACTCACGTTCCACCCATTATAATCGGTGCCTGCTCTAGTTTATTCGATTTTATTAGAAGACATATTTTGCGGGCCCTAAATTGTCACTTGATATTTGTTTACATTCCATATTCAAATACAGCTGTCAATTGATATTGTCATATTAGGGGTATTCTCTTGCTCTTGCACGGTGCACGAATTGCAGAATCTCTTGGTGCAACAACAAACACACGCAGAAAATTATTTGCAATGGCTGTCAGATCAAACCCATGTTTTTTTTCGTGCAATGAGAAGTAAAACAAGTAAGGAAGGGCTAAGTTCGGGTGTCACCGAACATTTTATACTCTCGCATGATAAAGTGATAATCGAGATTTCAGGCGTGGTTGTGAACCGATTTCACCCATATTTGGTACATGTCATCASGGTGTTAAGAAAATATTATATACYGAATTTCATTGAAATCGGTTGAGCACTTCCTGAGATATGGTTTTTGGTCCATAAGTGGGCGACGCCACGCCCATTTTCAATTTAAAAAAAAACCTGGATGCAGCTTCCTTCTGACATTTCTTCCGTAAATTTAGTGTTTCTGACGTTTTATGTTAGTCGGTTAACGCACTTTTAGTGATTTTCAACATAACCTTTGTATGGGAGGTGGGCGGGGTTATTGTCMGACTTCTTCCATTTTTGAACTGTATATGGAAATGCCTAAAAGAAACGACTCTATACAGTTTGGTTGGCATAGCTATAGTAGTTTTCGAGATTTGTACAAAAAAGTTAGTAGGGGCCGGGGCCACGCCCACTTTTCCAAAAAARTTACGTCCAAATATGCCCCTCCCTAGTGCGATCCTTTGTGCAAATTTCATTTTAATATCTTTATTTACGGCTTAGTTATGACATTTTATAGGTTTTAGGTTTCCGCCATTTTGTGGGCGTGGCAGTCGGCCGACTTTGCCCATCTTCGAACTTAACCTTCTTATGGAGCCAAGAAATACGAGTACCATGTTTCATCCTGATATCTCAGTTTTTACTCAAGTTACAGCTTGCACGGACGGACGGACAGACATACATCCGGATTTCAACTCTACTCGTCACCCTGATCACTTTGGTATATATAACCCTATATATGACTCTTTTAGTTTTAGGACTTACAAACAACCGTTATGTGAACAAAACTATAATACTCTCTTTAGCAACTTTGTTGCGAGAGTATAAATATAATTGCAAACCTGTTTTAGCTGTCATTTTACATAAAGATATATTTCGTCGTTAAATTGTTAAGGAAAGTAGTTCCTAAATAGATTTTTATATTTTCTACTTAAATTATAAACATTTGTTACAGTTCTTTGTTAAGAACGTATGAAGCAGAAGAATATACAATAGTAATTTTCAATAAACTGACCGAATCAGCCATTCATACATCACTAGATTCTGCAATGGGTGCTCTCTCCGCCTTGCATAGGATATTTGCATTTAGTGTTATCGTGCAATCTTTTGCTGAGCTAATAAGCTTTTATGTTTTTGTAAAAGTTGTTTAATCTTTTATTTTTCTGAAGCATGCATATATTGATTACGGATTTGAATTGAATTAACTTTTTGGTGGAGTGTATTATCATACAATTTTCCGTAGTATGGGTTACTGCTGATAATTTAGACTATTATTGCCAAGAATTGCGTGAAAAGGTGAAAGAGCTGGTAATAAGAAAAACTGAATTAAGGATGAAATTTAGTTTGAAGAAATTGTTGGTTTTCTGATTTTTAAGTTTTAAACAAAGCTTCGGGTAGACTTTTTGTCTCTTTAATTCGAAGAAGTCCATTTCACACATCATTTCTATATCGTTCGTGTATTGTCTGGTCTATAAAGTTAAGATTTGAATAATTGTTAAGATGGATTAAAATATGGTTTGTCCTTATATCTGTAGGACTTAAGTCACAATGTTTTTTATTAAATAATTTAATTAGGTAAATTAGTGGGGGGCAGGATTAGAAGTGGATGGTTGTGTTGGTGTAGGATTATATTTAATAATAATGGCCTAATTAAATTTTAACGGTTGGTAATTTTGTACATTTTTTTTTAAATATACAAAGAATTAATTTTATTATTTACTTTTAAGGAATTTTCAATATTTTTGTAGTATTGCCATTTATATGAAATTCGATAAATTGTTATATTTAGTTTGGAATTGCTTATTTGGTGAGAATTTATACTTCATATATACAAATTATTGTTTGTCTGTATACATATCCTTTATAGAATCGTAAACATTGAATAGATAATGGCCGTGCTGTTGTTGCTACGAGCAAAAGTTTCATTGCTTTGAAAATATTATTTTTATTTATTTTTTTTTAACAATTACGGCAATATAATTGCGTTTTCGCTCAAAATTACTTCACGTTATTTATACTAGAATTTATCCATTGCAATTTTGCATTTCGAAATGAACAAATTTTTGTCTTTTTTTGTTTTTGCAAAGGTAAAGAATGTTTCAGAGAAAACATCCTGATTAAATTCGATAAGGTTGACACATGTACATAGTTGTCTTTAAGTCTATATTAATATGCAATAAAGGAGGAATATRACAGATGTTGTTTTCAACAAAAACAAAACTAAAACAAGAAAAAACGTTAACTTCGGCTGCACCGAAGCTATTGCTAATATACCCTTCACATGTGCATTTCTTTTAGTAACTATGTGTTTAAGCAAATCTAAAGACGTAACTGCCCAGTGGTTTTCATTCAAAGGGTAACATTTKACTAATTCTTTTTAGCCGGGTTGTTTGCTAGAAACATTAAGGCTATTTAATAAAGAAAATAGATCTTTTAGTCGTTTACAGTTACTTAAAAGTTTATTTATTACTAACATAAACTTAATGGGAAATAAATTATAATTTTTCTATATTAGTACATATTTATCATATATATATATTTACAGTTTGCTTTATAAAAACACAGATCAAATATAATATATATTTATTTATAAATTACATTACTCTATGACTTACACCTAATATTATCATACTAAGTTATAATAATATTGAATCTAACATATAGTATGTATATCTACGTATGTATATAACATAGCTATTTTCTAAAACTTAAAAATATTCCGTCATGATCACTATATGGTGTTTGATATGTGATACATGAGGTCATTGCTGGATCCATGTTTGTCCATACCCAATCTATTGCTGTTTGCTGTTTTGTTGTGGTGGCGTTGTCCAATACAGATTGAAAACCCAAYTGTTGTAATCGAGCCTCTAAAGCGTCAGTTGCTGTGGGGCGACATATGTTAAAGTCTCCAAGGACTACTGATGGTCCATTAAACTGCTCATTTATCTGACAGATATTATTCACCACTTGCTCTCTAAATTGTGGCAGTCTATACGTGGGGTTCCTGTACACAAGTGATAAAGAAACTCTGGAATTATTTACGTTTAATAGTTGGTAAACGTTTGCTGAAACTGTGATGTTCCTTGATAATGATCCTTCTAATAGATCTGGGCACCGATCTTGTTTTGAGTAAATTATAAGGCCGTTGGCCGGGCATCGTCGGGATGACCTTGGCGTGCAATAAGATTATATCGCTCTATTGGAAATTCTTCTTATAAAAGTCCAAGTCTCAGCAAAGCACAGAAKATCAGCAGAACAAATCAGTTTATCTGATCTGATATCCGCAATATGCTTATTTAGACTCTTTACATTTTGGTAATAAATATCCAGGCGTTGTTCCGATTTTTCGBCTAAAAATCTGTAGCATGTCGTCAACGCGCCTTCTGTCCTCAATCTATTAAGTTGAGCTTTAATGGGATCCTGCTGTCCAAATGGGTTCGGAGGGGAAAATTTCCCGATTATATAGAATTCATTAGCATTTGTGGCTCTGCTACATCCTACATATAAATCTGATCTGCTAATTCTCCCCTCTAGATGAACCGCAACTTGAGCGTACTTTCCACCTTGGCTTTTATGTATCGTGATGGCTTCAGCTGGAATGACGGGGAACTGTCTACGTTCTTCCTTGTTCATTTCGCTTGTATTGGAATGATCGGACCACGCTGATGATTAGTGTCCAATCTGCATTGCAACTATGTTGGAACGTGCAAAGCTTCCAACTCTTGGTTCTGCGAATTTCATCCATAGACACACCACTGCGCTTTCAGATCCAGACCATTCGGTATCCACCTGCATTAGTTCCCCTGTAGCACCATTTACTAACCCATCACTTGTGCTTATGTTGACTGTTACTATATATTTTATCGATGTTTTGAGCTGCTATGTATGAGGCATTCCCTGTGTTTCTGATGGCTTGAAACCCTTCACAGCTTCTAATATGTTTTCTCTGCTGCGTTCTGTTAAGGAAAGGAAGTTCTTGACTTAATAGTGTTCGCCAGTTTTATTGAATAGAAATTATTTGCTCCAGCATTTGAATAAAAGAGATGGATGGCTCATTGGGTATCTCGTTAGAGGTCTTTACCCTGCTTTTAATGAATTGGATGTCAGCGTGGGTAATATTTCCCCCTGCAGTATTTATTGAAATTGATCCCAAAGCGGAGTTGCTGTAATTGCACTGTAATGATCATTGCTATTTGGTGCAAATATCCATCGATCTCCTATTGGTGGCAACTGTTTTAAGTCACCAAACACGATAATTGAAATGCCTCCAAAGTAAGCACTGCTCCTAAAAATTTGCTTTAGCCTACAATCTAAMTACGCAAACATCTTTGCTCCAACCATTGAAATTTCATCAATTATTATAAGCCTAATATCTATAAGAAGAGCGACGGTGGACGGGTTGACGGGGAGTGAAAAAACGGAATGAAGTGTTAGACCTCCAATTCCAAATGCTGCTTTGCCAGTGGGTGCGCAGAGTAAGACCTTGGCTGTTTCGGGGCTAGTTCCTGGTACACTGTTAGCGTGCAATGTCAAAGACTGATATATAGTCGTTATAAGCCGSGTTTTGCCTACTCCGTTACCACCTCCGACATATTCGTAGAAGGTTTTCTTCTTTCTGACATTGTGCATTACGTGAGCAAAACATTCCCTCTGCTGTTAAGAGATTGTGCCATTGCCAGTAAATCTCCYTCTAATATTAGAGGTGGTAGTTTAATTAATAGAACCGTCTCTTCCACACAATTGTTGTCCTCGTGAAAAACATTAACATCGCCTACTTGCTCTGGAACAGCTAGAGCTCTGAATTCGGGATCCAAAAGTTGAGAGGCAGCTCTCTCATGGACTATTTCTTCCGCTGAAACATGCAGGTTTTCCGGGATCCGTTCAAGCTCGCTGGATAAAAATTTGTCATATTTCAGCTTATTCTGCTCAATTTGCTCCTTGTGTGCGTTGCAAGCCCTCTCGACATCATTACTTAAGAGCTCGGCCTCCTCATTTCTCCATGGGTAAAACATCATGGCAGTTTGTCTGAAGAAATCAGCTCTTGAATTTTCAACGCTAAAACGTTTCCAGCGTAGAATAAGTGCTTGCTTCCTTTTCCTTAAAAATCCTGATCCATCTTTTAATGCCATTGGAGGTGCAGCTGT
>NW_017537065.1:180289-181950 GCF_001853355.1 Bactrocera latifrons
TCTATGCAAGTTAAGGATATTTTTATTGTAGGCATTTAGAAGTCTGTCCGAAAATTTTCTCTTTAAGAAAATGTGTGGCTTTTTTACAGATGAGCGAAGAGAAAGCTTGTATCCTTCATAATCTATGTTAATCCGCTCATCCGCCAAAAAATTTTCTAAGCAGTTCAGCCGTATTATTTCTTCTTCTGCGAGATCCGTCAGATTTAATAGTTCCTGTATTTTTATAAATTGAAGTTTGTGTTSCTCAATACCTTCTTCATTCTCCAAGGGGAAAAGAATTTCTGTCCGCGGCATCGGCACACTTGTTTTATATGCAGGTCTCTTATGCAAGCTCGACCATGTCTGTGTTTTTGGTACTGAATAAATTCCTGAAAGTCCAAATCATCCCCATCAGTCGTAATGTGTCGGTCGATGAAAGTTTGAACTTCAGTTGTGTTGATGAYTCCATCACTTTCCAATTGTGGCGCATCGCTCAACCTGTACATGCCATGACAATGTGGTGATCCCCTATGCTGAAATTCAATTCTGTAACGGACTACTAAATGTGCTCCAAACAGTCCATTTTTTAACAATTTCAGCATTTGGCGGATTCTATTGTCGAAATATCTGGAACATGTAACTGGATCTGTTATAAGGATAAGTCTCGCCTTTTCAGAACTTGATAGGGCAGTGGCCTCTTCTTCCGAAATGTCKACTTTATCTACTACTTTCTTTAATATGACCAACAGCTCCGGCCATTTTGTCTCTGCAGCTGACATTGTTTTGAAGAATGTTGGCAATCCAAACTGACGGATCATGGCTAAAACTTTTTTATTTTCAGCCTCCCAATGTGCAGGTGAGGATCAAAGTCCTTTGAGGATATGATAGCCGTCATCATGCTGGATAAGGTTGCTGACAAAGTTTTCATCCCTCACATTTGCAGCAGTTATATTTCTTGATCCAGACTTTTTACGCAGGCAAATAGAAATARCATTTTTGATGCGCTCCATCTCGTAGAACTTATAAATATACAGAAGCACGTCCACACGTGCGCAACGTCGATCATAGCGTTGTATTTCAGATCGCGCAATTTTGCTATAAGTTGCCGTGGGTGTCCTCTTCTTTCCGCAGTAAATTGTTGGATACGACAACTACTGAGCATCATCGTCGGTTGTAACATCCCTTGGGCATCTACCTTGCCCTGGTGCCATTGCAACCCGTTCAATCGATCTGTTTTCAACCATCTATCAAAGTTTCCTCGCCACCTGGATTCAATTCCTCTTCCATTTCCTGTACATTTTCATGTCGGGCATTAAGCAGGTCTCTTACTGCTGCCTTATCAGCAGGATCCGCAATTTGCCAGCCAATAACTTGACATTTGAATGTTGTGCTTGACGTAGAGCTCCGTACCCAATATATAATTCAGTGCTTGCAACATTTTTGCTGGTCGCACTGTCTCCGTCATAAAATTTTGCTRATATTCTAAGCGACGTTTCAGGTGCACTTGAATAATATGGCTGTTGTCAAATCTTCGTGTTAGCATGGTGACTGTCTCTACAACAGAAATCGGAATATTTACTACTGCTCCACGAATAGCACATTGAAGTTCATATCCTAAAGATATGATGCGCATAAATGGAATTCTCGGGGATATTAGCCTTTCCTCCAGATACGTTAAGTCT
>NW_017537065.1:182645-211192 GCF_001853355.1 Bactrocera latifrons
CTGAAGTAATCCGTTGAGTTTACACCCTATTTATAAAATTTTTTAGAACCTTATATGTCAAGTCCTTCCTACAGTTACACTTTAACTAACCTCCCAACTTTGTTTTCTACCTACGTTTTGTTTTGTTCTTCCCTATCAGTTAATTAGGGTTTTAATACAGGACAATAATGTTTACAAAATTACCTTCTATCTAGATTTTGTTTTGCCTACCCACCAGTTTATTAGGGTTCAATAAATATGCTTAAATTTCAATTATTCWTATCTGGAAAAATTAGGGATTTATTTATTATATAACTAATTTTTTAATCATATTTTTGCTACTTATCTTATGTGCCATATATATTCTTGTCAAAAAAAAATCTTCTATAAAAAAAATGTATGATATAATTGTCTGATCTGTAAAATTTCCCTGAATACTGTATTCATCAAGCAATTTTAGTGAAAATACTAAGGCCTTAATTACAAAAGAGGCCTTGCAGCCTATCGAACTACATGTATGTTTAGTTCCTACCTACGTTAATACCCCGGTTTTGTTTTGTTCCTACCTAAGAGTTAATTAAAGTTTTAAAACATAATGCTCTATTATTATATTAATATATAGTAAAATATGCATATAAAAAAATTTGAAATTTAATTATTTTATGGCAAATAAAAAAAATATTTTTTCTCCTTATTCTTATGTTATAATAATAACCATTTGCTTAGAATATATTATTTGTATAGTGGATAATTCTGATTAAAATATAGAAAATATAATGTAGATTATTAATTAGATCCATTACACCTACAAACTATATTACATTGTGGATATAAATTGATTTGCTATTTAATAAAAAAAGTTATTCATGTCAAATTTTGTAATGATATTTARCCAAAGTTGCCCATATATGAACTTGATTTCGATTCTTTATTTGTATGGCAGGTTTTGTTATCTGACCTTCAAAATTTCTTCAACTATTGTATTGTATCTTAACATTTTTTTCGGATATTACATAATTACCGTAAGCAGTAATCCATATCAAATTTCGTAAAGATACCACGTCAAATGCGAAAATTTTCCATACAAGAACTTCATTCCAATCATTCAGTTTGTATGGAAACTATATGCTATAGTTAACCGATCTGAAATATATTACATTATTTCTAACAACAATAATTCATGTAAAATTTCATGAGGATACCACGTCAAATGCGAAAGTTTGTCATACAAGCCCTTTACTCCGATCGCTCAGTTTATATGGTAGCTATATGCTATAGTTAACCGATCTGAACAATTTCTTCGGAGATTACATTGTTGCCCTAGAAAATAATCTATACAAAATTTGGTGAAGATACATCGTCAAATGCGAAAGTTTGCCATACAAGCCCTTAACTCCGATCGCTCAGTTTGTATGGTAGCTATATGCTATAGTTAACCGATCTGAACAATTTCTTACATTGTTGCCCTAGAAAATAATCTGTACCAAATTTGGTGAAGATACATTGTCAAATGTGAAAGTTTTCCATACAAGAACTTGATTCCGATCGTTTATATGGTAGCTATATGCTATAGTGGTCCGATATTGGCCGCTTCGACAAATGAGCAGCTTCTTGAAGGGAAAATGACGTTTGCAAAATTTCAAAAGGATAACTTAAGAACTGAGGGACTAGTTCGTATATATATAGACGGATGGACGGACGGGCAGACAGACAGACGGACATGGGTAAATCGACTCAGCTCAACATACTGAACATTTATATATATTCTTTATAGGGTCTCCGACGCTTCCTACAAACATCGTGACAAACTTAATATACACTGTTCAGGGTATAAAAACTTAATATACCCTGTTCAGGGTGTAGTAAATGAAGAAAGGTAGGACTAAGTTCGGTTGCAACCAAACATCTTATACTCCTGCACCTTGCAAGAATCAAAGCTAAGGAAATACTTTAAGGTGTAAAACGTCAAACGTTATACATATACTCTATATAACTCATACACTGACCCGGTTTTATTTATATCAATCACATACTATTAACTTGCCACATACTAAAAAATAAATAATATAGAGCAAAGTCAGCCGGATTATCAAAAATCTTTATATTAGTTATATTCTGGCTAGATCAATTTTATCAAATTTAACAACAAAGATACACTGTTATGAGCAGAACACGCTCTCTCATTACACCCTTAACAGGTTATATTAAGTTTGTCATGAATTTTGTAACACCCAGAAAGAAGCGTCGGAGACCCTATAAAGTACATAAACGATCACTATGTTGAGCTGAGTCGATTTAGCCATGTCTCTCTGTATATATGTAAATATGTAATATCGGAAGAAATTGTTCAAATCGGCTTACTATAGCATCTAGCTGCCATACAAACCGAACGATCAGAATCAACAGCTTGTAAGAAAAACCTTTGTATTTGAATTGGTATCTCCACGAAATTTGACAGGGATTACTGCTTAAGGTGATAATATAATCTCCGAAAAACTTGTTCAGATCGGATTACTATAGCGTATAGCTTCCATACAAACGGAATTCATAGTTATTAAAAAAATGCAGCTGTGGAGGGTATATTAGCTTCACTGCAGCCGAAGTTAACTTTTTTCTTGTTTTCATTGAGATAACTCACATAATAGCCGATATATGCAATATAAAGTCACCCGAAAAATCGAAAATATTTACATTAGTTATAACGGCGCGAAGAATTGTATTGCCCGATTCAACCCATTTTTGACGCACAGATATAGGGCTTGAACGGTTCTTGTTAGATTTGAACAATTTTTAATCAAAAGGTGGCATACACTAAATGTATGTTTCGTGCAAAGTTTTATACTGTTATACTCGTATTAATTATCCCTAGGTATAGAACTTCACAAAAAAATAAACGGTGCCTGTCATCGTGATCATTTATATCTATCTCGTTTAGGTTTAGGTTATATATACAACCGTTAAGTGAACGAAACTATTATACTCTATTAAAATCGTAGAAAATATAAAAAATGTTTTTTTGTTTTAATTCGTTTCACTGTAGGTATGTTGAAATTACTTTTATGACCTCAACGGTTGTCGTAACTTTGTGTCCTATGCTATCACCTGATATGCAGACGTAGAGGCCATTCAAAAGGCTTGCACCGGCATAATGGCAGCCATACCGGCCAACGAACTAAAACACTCGTTCRACATGCTTTTGGACCGTGCAAAAAGCTGAATAGAAGCAGAAGGAGACTATTTTCAATAAAATAAATTTATTTTACAAAAAAAAAAACATTTGTCCTTTTTTTTAAGTCCTGTTTACTTTGAAAAACACCTTGTCTAGCAAAAACACTTAAATTTGGAAAATATGTGTATAAGGCTCATTCTTATATCTTGGTTACAAACAGGCAACGTCATGGTTATTCACAGCACGGTATTGGACCGTGGTACGACCAGTCTTGTGCCATTGAGTTGAAATCTTGGAACAATTTCCGAAAAATTTTCGACTTAGTCAGAATCGGGTCTGATCAATGAAGGATAAGATAGAATGACGAAGTTGGCTAGCTAAAACAAGGTGAAAATTTTTTGCAAACGCATGATATCCTGTGTTATGTGACAGGTGTTACAAAAGGTAATCAAAATTACACTCGTGTCCACGCAAAGCTTACCACTATACTTTCATAAATTTTTTTCGGAATTTTTCGTTCGTTCGAATTTTCTTCAATTTTATTTGTTTTTATGTTTTTAGTAAGCATAAGTGTAATCTGTTRTAACATGTTTTGAGAATACTTTACTTTAATTTGGGCTTGTTTCGGTTTCAATTTGAATTTATGGGCTGGTCGACTCCCTCACCTAACGTTAATCGAATTGAGTATCTTCGGGCAGAGGTCAAGAGGCTCTAGGGAAGGAGAACTCATGAAATACGAAGCAATTATGGAGTGAATAAACAATGGAAGACCATTTTCATCGAGAAATGCAGGCTTTTGGTGGAAACCATATCTAGGAAATTTCGTAATTCGACGAAGTACTAATTTAGCTTTAGGTGATCATTTAATAATTAGTTAAACAAAGCTTAATGCTCTGTAGCTACATTTTTTAGTTTTTCTTTGCAGATTATTTTTAAACATGGTTTTCAAATGTCTTTGCCAAAAGTTTGGGTGCTGAATACTTCCTATTAGATACAATTCATAGGTACATATACATACGTTTCCCATTTATTACCCATGTATATACATATGCATATTCAGATTTGGGTGTTACATGCGTTAAACAGTCAACAAACTAACTGTTCAATTTTACGAAACAACAAAAAAATTCACGACATTATCAATTGAAATCCCAATGACGCCTGCAAGCATTCAGTAAACGAAGATTGAACCGAAGAAGCACTATCAGGGATGCAGACGCTACTTTCCACATGCTTATGCATATCGTCAGAGCGCAAAGAGAGCGAACATCTTTATGAATAGCAGCAAATAGGACTCTATACGAAAGTGTGAGCAAAACAAAAGTCAGATAAATCACAACAACTAAGTTGCATAGTATAACCACAAGAACAAAACAAAGAGCCGTTCAGCATTTTTGAACAGGTTTGAGTTTCTATTAAAGCAATAAGGAAAGGAGCGTGATATTAACATCGGTAAGTTGCCAGTTGGCCAGAATGAAAAGCCGCTGTCCGGCGAAGACGCTAAATGTGTTCTTGCCATTTCAATGCAAATGGGTACGTATATGCATATTTACATAGCCAGTCTCTTCAAGAAACCTACCTTACTAGTAAATTTAGATGGATCTATTCTATATACACGAATAAATAAATATGTACATATACACATAGGCGTAGGTCTGAGCCAAATAAAATCTTGAAGTGAGCATATTTCCACTGAAGAAATTTAAACCAAAGATTTATGTATATATGTATACATATGTGAAACAGGGATATTATAGCGAATCGTATTTGTAAAACGTGTGATTGACGGATAGATATCCTTACATATTCACGTAAAATACTAAAGTATTTCTAAAGGGAAATGTATTTTTTCTTAGCCATACATATGTGTATGTATGTATGCACATTTCAAATCTAAAGTATGTACCTACATATGTATATGTGTATATGTATGTATCTACGTGCATGTATGTACATGTCCAATCTAAAGCATATACCTAAGTATGTATTGTATATGTATGTATGTGCATATCTAGCCGGATGAGAATACTTTGCAAAAATTTTATTTAATGTATTGTATTCTTGAAACGAATGTAAACGAAAGCAACAACATCACGAATATAAACATACAGGCATTAATAAATAAGACGTACATATCTAGTTTTCACTATTGCTTACTTTAGTAAAAAAACAATTATTTATATTTCAATGTCCGTCTTACTCCATAGCAAATGTATGTATATACATATGTAATACATATTATTATATGATCGTTTTAACCGATTCGGGGAAAATATGATAAAGTATAATAGTTATTGAGAAGTGAGGATATTAGAAGTAGTACAAAAATTATAGACGTTCCTACTTATGTATATGTACATATGTACATACATACATATATACATAATATAAACAAATCTACAAACCGACTTATATTTTAGTAAATTCATGTATGCATTTGAATATATGCGCTTTCAAATGTATTTCTGCCTAACCGAAATGATGCAGCATTTGGTATRTGTGTACCTAACTTTGCAATCGTATAAAAATGTACACATACAGCACATACCCAACAGGTAAAGGTATTAGACGAGAACTGAGACAATTAATTTGAAACAGCTCGAGATAACATTAAATTATTTATTGTATTTAATCTAAACATTAAAAGCTAATGAAGACATATTTAACGAAATAATTTAACTTTTAAAATAAGAATTCTTCTAATATGCATAACGGTGATATTTTTGTTTTTCAGTGTTCTTGCATATACTTAGTTGGGTATATATGTACATACATATGTATATGTTTAAGTATTCTACATTCGTTCGTTGATGTAGAAGTCACCGTCTTGGTCTATACCATTTTTTCAATCATGTCCACCTTTGTCTTTTATATTCATTTCCATTATGCTTTTGTGCTCTTTCCTGATTTTCACCCGTTTTGGTCAAGTCATATATGCCATATACATGCAACGCGATACATAAATACATATACCCACATACATTCATTAACAATAGAACGCTCAATTATGCGTATACATTTGCATGCCTGGTTGGGAGTATGTTTTACATACATATGTACGTATACATACATACGTACATCAGCTTTACTGTTGCGTGCAAACTCACAAACGAAAAGCTGAACCACGTCGTCTTCCTATTAAACACGCACCCCCTTTTCCTCTCTGACAAAACACGAGTTCAACGTAAAAACGGATTCGTATATCGCACCATGTTCAGTTGTTAATCTCATCATACTACAGTACTTGTCTCTACGCAAACCCGCGTTTGCTCTGTCCTATGCGTGTATACGTGCGACGTACTACCACAAATACGTACATATACATATGTATATCATCTACACATGTATCAAAATACATCTTATATTTTCTAAATAGGCGCATTCTAAACGTATTGATCCATATATTCAACCTACCAACCGCTCAGGATGGCCCAGCTAGCCTAGGCAAGAAATAGGCCTGATGTTCATTCATATGTACATATACATATGTATATATATGTACACAAATATATGTAGCACATGTACCCATAGGTATTTAAGTATGTGTCCGTAGTGTCCGACAGCATAGTAGTCGCAGTCTCCGTCGAAGTCAAAGTCGTAGCGCAGTTATCGCAATCGTCTTCTATGTCCTCGCAGCCGTCGTTGACGCCACAATGGGTACCGTTAAGAAGGAAGAAGAATGCAAAGGATTGCTTTGCGGAGTGTCAGAATTGTGACAATGACCACCACTTTGCCAATATGAGTTTATATTCATACATACATATACTATATCTTGAAAAGGAGGTATTGAGGTTGACGTACATACATACATACATAGGTCCACACAATTACACGTGCTATATTATGTATACTCACACCTTATAAGGGTATGTGTGATTGTAAATATCTACATAGTGATGTATATGTATGTATATGCCATTTGTGCGAATGTATGGTTGACAGGACACAACAGCGAAATTGTGCCCGTGTAGACGCGCAATTGTCCGATACGGTCAGCGGATTACCTTCTTTACCGTCTTCTTCTTGCTGATTGTCAGCTGGCTACGACGTTGCTATCTTTGTCGCACGCTTACGTTACGCGCCGCTCGCCTATTAATCATTACATTTTTGGCTGTCACTAAAATCGGTGGTGTGGTTTAGCTTGGCTCAGCTTGGTCAAGAGCGCGCGCAACTGACCAAATGCCCAAAAGGAAGCACTGCAAACACGCGYATAAACACATACACTTTAATAAATTCATGTGCATGCACATGATATTACATACACACACAAAAACATTCGCACATATGCACACGTGCTCATAACCATGTTGTATCCGTTAGTAGTAAATTTGAACGCAACTACACTGTCGTACAATAAGGCGGTAGTTTCTGCGACGACCATCATGGTGGCGGTAAATTTGTGCAAATTCAAATACTTTCGCCGCTAAAATTAAACTTCGGCGCTCACTAGGTCCAGTTTAGCGACACTCGCGTTCGTAGTCGCGCTCGCGCTCATAGTTGTTGGGCCTTATTTACACTCGCGACAATTTGTCGCCTTACCGGTACGTCGTTCATATTCGAAGGTTCGCAAAGCACCGTTGAACGGAAACACAATCACATCCTTTGGACACGCGGACGAGACAACAGCGCCACGGTGAAGGCATAAAAAGGTGACAAAGTTACGATCAATATAAATAAATGTGCTTTTCCACGTTGCGGACATAACTACGCGAAGTGACAAATAATAAGAAGAGAATAAAACTCAATTTCAGTGAAAGTGTGATTATTTCTAATTTGATAACGTATATACTATGTAAATGTACGTATATATCAATATGTATACGAAACATGTATATTGATCCATATTAAAGTGAAAAATAGTTATTATAAAGCTACAAACATTCAATTGTCCAATTTTGATTTAGTAATTATGCTAAAATTTTCGCGATTGTATTACAAGTGAGATAGTGACGATATACATACATACATGATTTATTAAATTGTTTGAAAGGAAAACTGTTGCACTGAAGTGTGATTGATTACACTGCTTACATGAGTAAAAATAATAGTTGTACGTTATTGTGTGTATGTTACGTTTTGTATTGAAAATTTTATAACTTAGGCAGAATTAAAGACAAGCTAATAAAATATAAAGTAAGGAATTGCTTTGAAGCAGAACCTCTTTCATTCTTTGAACTGTTTCAAATAAACGGTAAGTATGATATTAAAATTTATTAAAAATTTAAGAAGTTTGAATTTAAGGGAAGGACATGACTTAAAAAAAAAAACGAAAAACAATGAAACTGCAATGAAGTATGTGAAGTTTTAAATGTAATGCAATGGCGTCACATAAATGTGAAAAGACAACTTTATGTACTAAACTTGGTTAAAATTGGTCGAGTAACGCGCTTTTATTAGTTTTCAATAGAACTGCTATCTGAGTAATGAGCGCGGTTATCATCGGATTCCACCAATTTCACACTGTATGTGCTATCACAATTTTAGCAGTTGTCAGCGTATTATTTCTATGTGAGTAAGGGTTGTTTTAGATTATCTGGGATTAAAACTGTTATTCTCGTTTAGCAGATGTGTCTTTTTACTAAATTTAACGATTTAGATACATTTACTTCTGGCTTATTTTACGCATTTTTAAAGAAATTTGTGCAATGATTGCTTAAAATAAAATAGTATTTCAAAAAAGTGCTGTCTGCATTTTCGATAAACTAAAATCGTAGGCAATTGAAAAACAGTTAGAGGAAACATGTAGGCATTGATCGCAAATTTGTCTTTTTTATTAATATTTTTTATGGTGCACACTTCTGGTTTTTGAGATATTTGTATTCAATTAAGTTCAACAATTTCATATAGGAAGTTAACATTCGCAGTTTGTGTGTTTATATTCATGACTAATACCCATGTTGCCCCATATTGTGTTGTGAAAAACTAATCAAAACTAATTTTTTGTTAATATATGTATAAAGGAACAATGGTTAAATAAAAATTGTATAATTAGAGATAAGTTCTATATTATTTTGCGATATAATTTTTTTTATGAATTGGCGGTCCACCACCGGGGTGTTCAGAGTTTTTTTCTGTCGAATTTCTTTCTGCACTAGATAATAATAAAGATGATAAGTAGAAATTTTTTTTTATTATTTTTTGACAAAGCAAAATATGGCAACACTAATACTTGTCATAAGTGTAAGTCACAAATCTTTTGAAACTGTTGGAACGCAAAATAGTTTATAAAATATATTTATTTTCTAAAAAAATGCGCAATAAATTTAAAATTTAGATATACATATTTCAATGTGTACAATGTAATTAAAAATATATTAATTGAAAAATATGTGCAATTTGAGTAAACATAGTAAACAGCGTGTATTTTACTTTTACAATTTTTTGAACTTTATATACAAATATCTCGAAAATTATAAGACTGAGGCGGGTTTATGTTTATACATATTTTTAATTCTGAGAACCTCCTCTATCCATCCGTACCATTAAATCACGGCTCCAAAAGAATCGTAATATTGCCGCAATTTTGACTATGCAGCTAATAATAAATAAATAGAAAATTGCTAGTTTTTAGAAATATTCGAGCACAATTTAAATGATGATGTAATAGCTGTAAAACTCAATGTTTATTTAATGTCCTATTTAGTCAATTGTCCCTAACAATAGCCTCTAGGAGACTATAGTTTTTGAAAATAAAAGTAGTACTCAACAATATTGTATATCCTATATTCAAATTATAAATTCTCCGTGACCAATTTCGTTTGAATGATTGTCAGGAATTTTCAACAAAACCGTTATATGTTGAGTGGTTAACATAGAGACGTATACACGGCTATTTTTTAACAGCTTTAAATGGCAGATACAAATTCAAACTCCAATGCCCGCATTTATAATATTGTAATTCAAATTATAGTTTACAATAACAAGTTTCCTTGCGTGTCAAGGAATATACATATGTACCAATTTTGATCATGATTTTTTTTTTTTAAGTTATCGCTTGCGCGAACAGACAGAGGGACAGATATTCACTCCATATTTAACTCGTCTTGTTAGTTATAATATTTAACTATATATCTATTTTAATTGGTTTTAGGTGGTACAAACCACTATACTATTATACTTTGTAGCAACATGGTGCGAGAGTATACAAATTTTGCAAAGAATGATTTACCAACGCAGGATACAAATTGTTTACTTCGTCAATAACTTAGTTTAATTTTGATTGTCTCCCTCAGCATTCTCTAGATATATGTTGCCATATTAAGGGATTAGTGTGGTACGAAGTCAACTAAAAGGCGAACAGCAGTATATCGATTAAGAGTAAGGTGATTAGTACGTGTAAAAAGTTATATTTCAAATTTAAACTTTTAATAACTAATAAGGAAAGGATTAATTTACTTCAATTTTATTTGTGTCCGAAATAATTATCTAACAAGTAAGGAAGGGCTAAGTTCGTGTGTCACCGAACATTTTATACTCTCGCATGACAAGTTTCATCAAGACATCTCAATTTTTACTCAAGTTACAGCTTGTAAGGGACGGATAGACAGACATCCGGACTTCAACTCTACTCATCACCCTGATCACTTTGGTATATGTAACCATATATCTGACGATATATGTATACCGTTATTAGCAACTTTATTGCGAGAGTATAAAATGACGCCCTCTGAATTACATGAAAATATTTGAGAGCTTTACCGATATTTTCGGTGAAAAATTAGGTTAGGTTAGGTTAGGCACTGAGTTCTTCGTGTTCGATATTAGAGACGTTGAAAAGTTATAGTCCCATCACGACAATTTTTCCACAAGGGATACCGCAGCTCAAATATTTGTGTAAAGTTTTATTTTGCTATCATCATTGGTTTCTAATGTATATACAGAGAAGGCATCAGATGGAATTCAAAATAGCGTTATATTGGAAGAAGGCGTGGTTATATACTGAATTTCATTGAAAGCGGTCGAGTAGTTACTGAGATATGGTTTTCGGTCCACAACTGGGTGACTCCACGCCCATTTTCAATTAAAAAAAACAATGGGTGCAGCTTCCTTCTGCAATTTCTTCCGTAAAATGTAGTGTTTCTGACGTTTTTTGTTAGTCGGTCAACGCACTTTTAGTGATTTTCAACATAACCTTTGCATGGGAGGTGGGCGTAGTTATTATCCGATTTCTTCCATTTGTTTTATACAGTTCGTATATGGAAATGCCTGAAGAAAACGATTCTATAGACTTTGGTTGACATAGCTATAGTAGTTTCCGAAACATATATAAAAAAAACTTAATAGGGGGTGGGGCCACACCCACTTTTCCAAAAAAATTACGTTCAAATATGCCCTCCCTAATGCGATCCTTTGTGCCAAATTTCACTTCAATATCTTCATTTATGACTTAGTTATGACACTTTATAGATTTTCGGTTTTCGCAATTTGGTAGACGTGGTAGTGGGCCGATTTTAGCCATCTTCGAACTGAACCTTCTTATGAAGCCAAGAAATACGTGTACCAAGTTTCATCATGATATCTCAATTTTTACTCAAGTTACAGCTTGCACGGGCGAACGGACTGACAGACATCCGGATTTCAAATCGACTCATCATCGTGATTACTTTGGTATATATAACCCTACATCTGACTCTTCTAGTTTTAGGACTTACAAACAACCGTTATGTGAACAAAACTATGATACTCTCCTTAGCAACTTTGTTGTTGCGAGAGTATGAAAAAGGGTTCCATAATAGCTATAAGAAATGTGCCTATGAAGGGTATTACAGCTTATTTGCGGTCAAAGATAAAATGTTTTCTTATTTTACTTCCGAATGTTCACAGTTATGCGAAATCAAGTCAGCCGAATGAGCCATTCTGATAAATTAAGTATATGATAGGAAAATCAACAGAGAACACCATTCAAAGGAATAAAGAAATCATTATCGGTTCACATGTAGATATGACGACAGGAGTAATTCATGCGGTCCACTTTCAATATTTTACGACCCCATGTTTACACGACCACTTTGATGTAAAAGGTTAAGTTTCCTTGACAACCTTGTCTACTCTTGTAACTTACTTATACTACTCTACAAAATGATATTCTATCACGAAAATTGGACTAAGTTTTCAAACGTCCGGCTTACTCAGCTGACATACCATATGCATCGGTCAATTTGTACGATATCTTACCAAATTAAGTGAATCCAGTTCATTTGATTTACCATAGTTCTAGCAGACTTCATTGCGAATATAACAATGTATATCTGAGTTATCTTCATAAACTTGTTATCAAGTATATGTACGTACAATTTAATATCATTAACTCTTCATAACCTACCTATAGTTGAGTGAGTACAGCTGCCAATCTACAACAGAATACCAAATACAATTTTATCAGAGAATGTCGTCAAGCTATCGCAGCCAATTTTGTATATTTTCGAACACTATAAACTTTTAATACGAGCAAACAGGTGGAGGTGTTAAAATGTACATTACTTGCGAAATTTATGGTTTGAATACGTTGAAACATAATGTACTTTAGATTTATTAATTTATGATCGTTCCAATATTTACCAAAAACTGGTATTAAAAAATCGTTGATTTAAAAAAATTGGTGTCAAACATTTTTTAAGAATTTACTTTGTGCATTTATGCATTTAAATTTAACATCTTTTGTTGGGTTAATTTAATATATTATATCTCACTTCAATTAGCTATGTTAAATATATGTATGTATGTAAATATTCCGGACGCGAAGCAAATCATATGATAAATATTACCGAGTTTATTACCCATAATATAACATACCAATTATTTTAAAGCTTCGTCGAATAGCGAATGTAAAATTCTTGCCCAAAACATTGATCGCAACATAGTATATAGTATAATAAAATTGTTGCCCTTACGGTTATTTGTATCATTTAAATCTAATTGAAATAGATATATGGTTATGTATATAGTATAAATGATCAGGGTGACAAGAGGAGTTGAATTCCGAGTGACTGTCTGTCCGTCTGAACATGCAAACAATACATGAATGGTGTCCCTAAATTATCGGAAGATTTAGGGTTTATGGCGGCCGAGGTTCGAAAATGCATAAACATATTCGGAATACTGTTTTTACATCGACAACTGTGAAGATATTAATTAAAGTGGCGACAAATTTAAATCTTATTTTTACTTTGGGGCACGTATCCCAAGGAGAGCATGTACTGGGTTTTCCTTTAGGGATGATATGATTTCGAAGGGTTCGTTTCTCCCATTTTTAGTAATTATGATGTGTATTTTTTTTATTTGAATTCAATAATATGTATAATTTCATCACGGACAAATATACGTAAGAACAACGTTTACAAATTATTCAATTCTATAATTAAAGTAACCGTTCTCCAATTGCTCTTTATTCGTCGAATTGTTGAAAATTTCGACCAATTTAAATTTAAAGTCGATATCCTTGTAACTTGTATATACACATCTAGCCACTTGTTTCTGAATGGTGCGGTAAATAAACAAAACTTTCGGTTCTATTCTAAATTATTCATGAACAACCATCACATTAACCTAAATTGGCAGTTTGGTGTAGTTTTTTGACTGTTTTCTAAGCATCAGTCCGTTGATCTGGTTCTAACAAGACAAGGCCACGTGCCACACAGCATGTGCAAGAACTGAAGTCTCAACAAGTTGTGACTTACACCATTAGACTACTCTTTTTGGGGTTATTTGGGATCAATTGTCTTAAGAAATGTACCAGACTCTCTTGAAGCTTTAGAATTTAATATTGAACGTGCTATTCATGATATATGACTTAATTTTGTGGAAAAGTACTCAAAAATCATCATCGAATTCTCTATCGGTTGTTCTTTCTTCCTCTTCTTTACTGGCGTAGTAACCGCTTATGATTTTAGCCGAGTTAACAACAGCGCCCCAGTCGCTTATTCTCTTCGCTACATGGCTACGTCGACTCATCAGATGCTGTCATCGTTAATGCCTCTGCACCATATAGCAGGACGGGAATAATGAGTGACTGTTTTGTTACTGTTCGTCGAGAGAGGACTTTACATAAAGTAAAAAACATTTGCATTGCCTTAACAACTAGTGTTTTTTTTAAGGAAATCGTATCACTCTGTACCTTGGAATACATGGGAGGTTGATATTGCATATAAGTGGAATCGGGCTATTACTAGGCCTACAAAATTTCAATAATTAAAAAGTAAGGAAGGGCTAAGTTCGGGTGTCACCGAACATTTTATACTCTCGCATGACAAAGTGATAATCGAGATTTCAGGCGTGGTTGTGAAACGATTTCACCCATATTTKGTACATGTCATCAGGGTGTTAAGAAAATATTATATAACGAATTTCATTGAAATCGGTGGAGTACTTCCTGAGATATGGTTTTTGGTCCATAAGTGGGCGACGCCACTCCCATTTGCAATTTATAAAAAAACCTGGATGCAGCTTCCTTCTGACATTTCTTCCGTAAAATTTAGTGTTTCTGACGTTTTTTGTTAGTCGGTTAACGCACTTTTAGTGATTTTCAACATAACCTTTGTATGGGAGGTGGGCGTGGTTATGCCTAAAAGAAACGACTCTATACAGTTTGGTTGACATAGCTATAGTAGTTTTCGAGATATGTACAAAAAAGTTAGGCCACGCCCACTTTTCCAAAAAAATTACGTTCAAATATGCCCTCCCTAATGCGATCCTTGGTGCCAAATTTCATTTTAATATCTTTATTTATGGCTTAGTTATGACACTTTATAGGTTTTCGGTTTCCGCCATTTTGTGGGGGTGGCAGTGGGCAGATTTTTCCCATCTTCGAACTTAACCTTTTTATGGAGCCAAGAAATTCGTGTACCAAGTTTCATCATCTCAATTTTTACTCAAGTTACAGGTTGCATGGTCGGACGGACAGACGGACAGACGGATTTCAACTCTACTCGTCACCCTGATCACTTTGGTATATGTAACCCTATATCTGACTCTTTTAGTTTTAGGACTTACAAACAACCGTTATGTGAACAAAACTATAATACTCTCTTTAGCAACTTTGTTGCGAGAGTATAAAAACCAATAAAGTGCCGTAATGAACCTACATACAACTTAAATTATAAAACTTTAAATTTGTAAGGGAAATCGGATGAAAAATGTCTGTGAATGAAAAATTACAAAAAGAGAGCTTGTCCCGGCCTCTAATTGGCCTACGTGCATGCCACTGAAGCGAAATGATATTGTGAATCTATGATTTATAATACACATAAATTTATGTAGAAAGATATCAAATTTCATTGTGATCCATACGGTTTCCCAATTATAAAGTGAAAGATTTGAACAGAATTTAAAATTGTAACAAGTAGTTGTAGGCCAATTTCACCAGTCTTTCCTTACGTACCAGCTTTACAGTAAAATTAAACTWTCTGACATACTTCGTTTGCAAGTGAGTAGTCAAATTTATTAGTTTTCAGTATTACCTGAATTTCCAGTATGTTGAAAGAATGGAGAGGGTTGTCTTTAGCAAGTTTGGTTAATATAGCTTGAGTGTTTATGAATTTCTTTAATCACATACATATGTGTCTCCTCCCTCTGATTCTCTTTTCCAAATTTATATTTTCGATTAAGTGCAAATAATGACCTAATTTTATTTCATATCTATCCCGATTAGTGTTAGGTGTTACCAGTAATTGTAGATAAACCAGAGTATTGTTAACAATATTTGGCCTTCATAAAACTTGAAGTAAATATATTAAGACGTGAAAGAGGATAAAAATTTCTAGTACGCAAACGAAGTGCTCAAAATTAGGCTATTTAATATTATGGGATCTTCTTTCACTTTTTAATTATTTACTCAAATTTTGGCAATTAACTATTATGGGATCTTACTTCACATTTCAATTATTTTTGTTGTCTTCGTTTTTACCATATCCAGGATTGCAAACATATGTAAGTCATAAACTTTCTTTTACCACAAACAATTCTTGCGGATTTGTATGCAAATCCCAAGGTCGCGTTATATACGACAAATCGAAAACAATTTCATATGGTTCTACATTGAATATCTTATCTTTTCGTATATTTCGTAATCAAATTTCTTCAGGATCCCGATTTATGAATTAGAGTTAATAATAAAAACGAATTTCATGACACACATATGTTATGGGTATAAACAAACCTGCACATACATATTTGAGCAATACGTATTTATGTATGTATTTTATTCGTATTACATTATCATCCAGCAGTATCAGCTGATTTTCATTCACAATCCCGGAAGCAAGTAAATAGCACAGTTCACAACTTCTAACTATATATACATATATATATATATATAAATACATATATATTATATATTTATGTGTCTACGTGAAAGCATATGAGTATAAAACGAGGGAGAAAGGAATTATCATCTGATTCGCATTTCTATTTTAGTTCTTTTTTATTGCATTGTCTCGTCACAACAAGCTAAGCATATAAAAGACATAAAAATCAGTATATGGCACACTGTTACAATATTTATACACATACAAATTAGTACGTTTGCAACGGAGCTCAGAGCTAGCAATGGACCCATAGCAAAGCATTGAGAAGCTACATACAACACATTTTTTCTTTTCTCTTATATTTTTATATACTCCGGTGTTTACATATATACATATAAAATGAATGAACTATTAATACCAAGTAATATATACATATATAATATACTCAGACATATACACAAAGCATTCCAAGATACAAGTACCAGTCTTGAATAAAGACTTACATATACCATACATATGTTTTAAATAGTTTCCTTTGTTGACCTTTATTTGCCAGACTCTAATGCTGTCATTGGATAGTAAACTTTTATACATATGTATGTTCAAACTTTTATACTTATGCACAAATGCATTATGCATTCATAATGTTTGTACTACGTTTACCCACGCATTATTATTACATACTATATATTATATATATATTCCTGTGCCTTACATTTATTCATACATATATATGTATGTATGTATGAATATTTTCACATTTAAATACCCAACGGTGGAGATCGTCAGAAAAGTTTATAGAAATGTAATAATAAAATTATAACGACACATATATGTTCATATCTTTGGAAAGTTATTAATTCACTTACAATTATATTAGCGTAGTCACTTTGGTTGATTCTAAACAGACAAATGGAAAATATATTTAACGTTCCATTTTTTTGTACGTTTTTAGCAAAAATAACATATACTATACATAGATATTTCAGAAATAATATTATGTTTCTATAACCAATTACACGTAAGATTAGAGTTTTTTTTTTTGGTTTTTATAATATAATATTTCTCTTGATAGCGTATTTTTCATTGATAAAATATCCCTGATAAAACCTTTCGCCTTGCGCGTTACCCATATCAGCAGCTTATGTATTTCTAAGATCATAGTACAAGCCAAAGTTCTATATGATATTATTAGATCATTTATCAAGGCTTTGTAATTTCCCTCTACGTAGAACGTTGCAGATAATTTCAACTATCTTGGAACCAGCGTAAACACCACCAACAATGTCAGCCTCGAAATCCAACGCAGGATAACTCTGGCCAACAGTTGCTACTTCGGACTGAGTAGGCAGTTGAGAAGCAAAGTCCTCTCTCGACGAACAAAAACCAAACTCTATAAGTCATAATTCCCGTCGTAGCAGAGGCTTGGACGATGACAACAACTGATGAGTCGACGTTGCGAGTCTTCGAGAGAAAAGTTCAGCGAAATATTTATGGTCCTTTGCGTGTTGGCCACGGTGAATGTCGCATTCGATGGATTGATGAGCTGTAATAGATATATGACGACAATGACATGGTTCAGTGAATTAAAAGAGAGCGGCTACGCTGGCTAGGTCATGTTGTCCGAATGGACGAAAACAGTCCAGCTCTGAAAGTATTCGGCGCTGTACCCGCCGTGGGAAGCAGGGGAAGAGGAAGACCTCCACGCCGTTGGAAGGACCAGGTGGAGAAGGACCTGGCTACSCTTGGAATATCCAATTGGCGCCACGTAGCGAAAAGAAGAAACGACAGGCGCGCGTTTGTTAACTCGGCTAAAATCGCGTAAGCGGTGTCTACGCCAATTAAGAAGAATAAGAAAATCAATGCGGACAGTCCCGCTTCGATTCCGGCCTTGGAGTAAAAAATTACTAGTGCCATTCGTCAGTTACCAGGCGAAATGCTCGAACGATGGATGGACCATCTGAAACGTAGCCGCGGCAAGCATTTGAAAGAGATAATTTTCAGTAGTTAAATGGCAAGAAAATGGATTTCCGAATGATAATAAACATTCCACGTTAAATTTGAAGTTTCTTTATTTTTTCTTTAAAAAGTAGGATCACGTTATTCACGTTTACGAGAATCCATTTTTTTGCAAACATTACATAAAATAAAATTATTTTTTGAAAATCTATTGGCATGGCATACCCTCGAATAGGTTCAGTGTGCATATCTCACAAACCATTACAGCTATTTGAATCAAACTTGCCGAGAAAAATGTTCCTAATACATCTTCGAATACTGTAAAAGTAGAGAAAATGAGATGAAGACCATGCCCACACCACATATAACAATTATGTTGAAAGTTATTAAAAGTGTAATATAATGAGTCGGAAAATTAAACGAATTGACTTCATGGAAGCTGGTGTTAAAATTGAACAATGGGCGTGGTATCGCCAACCCTTGGCTAAAATCTTATATCTCAGGAACTATTTTACCAATTTGACGCATAACAATATTTTTATTTATTTATTTATTATTGAAATAAAAGTTTTCAGACAAAAGCGTAGTTAAAGTATGCAATTTTACGTCGAAAAATAGTGGAACTYAACTCGTACCATAACTTTTCAAGTTCTCAGATACCGAATATGTAGACCTTAGTGCTGATAGAAGTCTGTATAAGAATGAAATTGGTCAAGATAGTGGTCTGAAGGTCATATCCCTGATAAAATGACTTCCGACTGATTTTTTCCTCGTAACATAATTGGTTAAATTTTTTACACGGTTATAGGCAAGGGTTGTTCAAAATCTTTAAGAAATATAATAAGAAAATAATATAAAACCATCAAGCAGAGGATCTTTCCACTATAATTAATGGCTCAGAGTACCAAGCGAAAAAACCTTTTTGTTTTGCCCACACTAATATAGGCAGATTATTTCACAAATATTACGTAGGTCTCATTTGGTTGATAAGGTTGATTTTAGTAGAATAAATAGATTTCGGAAACGAAACAAAAAGAAAAAGTAATTAAGTCTATTTTCATTAGTATAACAAATAGGATTGCAATTCATTGACGATTTTTTCGAGTGAATAAAGTGAAGTGATATACATATAATATATATTTCCTCGCTTTGAGTCGGTTGGTTATATCCGAATCTTAGTTCTCCTCTTGGTTGAGGCAAAACTTATATTCAGATAAAGCATATTAAGCGAATGCCTATTATATGGAAGGGTGGAAAAAGTCCATATAACTAACTTATTTTCGGAAGAAATTCACGGAAAGACGAATTATTTTCCAAACTTTTTTTGAAAACGCTTGAGAAATTTGAATGAATTTAAACAAAAAATATCTTCAGATATAGGATTATACATTGCACTGTATTAATAACATAATTTCAGCTAACACTACTTTTTATTATTTAATTGTGTAAAAATTAAAATTCTCTAATTACCACTTCAACATAAAAAATATATGACTTTTTTGCTTTGTGCCAGAGCTATTCATAACGAAATCATCTTAATTAAATTAAAAGAATAGCATATATGTACATATGTATGTCATATATATGTACATATCAAAAGGGAGTAACATGAATTTAATTTATGTCTCATAGTTATGACTCTTTATAAGTTTTCAATTAACCATATTTTGTGGGCGCAGCAATGATGGGCTACTCTGAAATGCCAACCTACTTATACCACCAAGGAACACATGGACCAGAAACACAACTAGTATCGTCGTTTTTATTATTGTTATATATGTACATATGTATATAACTCTATATAACTCTATATACATATCCATCTCGGATTAATTTTATGTGCCACAAAAAAGATGCAACATGTTGCTATGAATTTGTTAATAATTACATGCGAATTGATGTCTCTTCAGCCAAACAATACCTGTTTAATTTTTAACCATATTCAAATTTTCTCTTACAATATCTCTTGTAAACTATTTCTATTCAAGAGAAATTTATACTTCTCTTATTCAAAATGTCTCTTGCGTTAATAAATTACGTATCCTAGCATTGCATATTGATTCCCCACTCGTTAGTTTAAAAGCAATCTCCTGCCTCTCTTCATATTTTTGGGCGGAGCTAATGCTAATATGAAGTGGTTGTTTTTGCTAGGCTTCTATAATGTAAGACAGTTTGCCACAAAATGGGGAGCCATATGCCTTGTGCATACCTGTTTTCATGATTTGCCTTAATGATCCCACTGTGAGTTGCAACATATGTACATATATCCACTGTGACTACAGTTGGTTGACGAACGAACTCGAACAAACATGTTGCGCTCTTAGTATTGTGTTAGGGTTGTATATCTCTTTGGCTGCAATGAGTGCAATGAGCGTACAGGTAAACAAATCATAAATCTTTAGTCACGTGCATAAACGCGACTCCCAGGCACCCGACGTAGAGCCGACGAAATTTCGCTTGTTGCTTATTCGTAATTTCGCGAGGAAATGTATGTCTCCGCAGTCGCAACTACGGTTGTATGCAATGCGGTGTCGAAGGAAGCGCACCAATTAGCATTTTCCATTTCAGTGTGTTGCATTGTCTTTCGTCCACTAAAAAGTAATACGCTATGACTGCGTATCAGCGTTGTTATATGTAAATTTAGATAAGGGAGAACAGCAGGCGTTACTTTTGATATGGTGAAGCTTGTACCAATGACTGCCTGGCAAAATAAAATACCTTTATATATTTATACTCACTTTGCATAACATACACTTACTTACCAATGTGAGGTCGCATGTTCAAGAAAAACTGTTTTAACACGTTTACATACGACATGTATAAACAGCGTGACACGGTTTTGTTTACACAACTGAAAGTCACGGATATATAATAAAAACTTTTTTAATATTTTAAAAGACTGGCGCATTTCTATTGGATATAGATAGTAGTACTGTGGCAATCCTGCCCCAGTATGTTAATTTTTGAGGAGAAAACAACCCTTGTATACAGCAAACATATTCTATTCCTTCAGATAGCGAATTTTAATTTCTTGCATCTCTGGGTATACTGATAAATGTATGAAAGATCTTTAAAGTATTTGTGTGACATACTGTTACTAATATATTTTCTCTTTTCCAGAATTCAAACTGTTCGAAAACGGTCTRAAGTTGGATATCTCCAGCTATTCCCATATGAATATTCGGATGACTACAAAGGGCAAACGCCCATTGCGTAGTTTGACTCCAAGTGATAAAATCAACGCCATTCAACGAATTCATGATGGAGAGTCCAAAGCATCAGTGGCTCGTGATATTGGAGTCCCAGAATCCACATTACGTGGGTGGTGCAAAAACGAGGATAAGCTGCGTTTCATGTCACGACAAACTGATAAAATAACAGCTGATTCCTTGGCCGAAAAGCTGGGAACATCGCCCGCTATTCTCGTAGGACCTCCCGAAAAACGTCAAAAGTTGGACGGTAGTTCTGTACCCTTCATTTATTCTAATAAAATTAAATTTGATGATATGATGTATAGACGGTCTCCGCTAAATGGTATTGATTATGCGTCAAGCAAAACACTTTCAGAGATTACTTTCAATGGCTTGTCTACGGACTATGTTGCTTTCAGCAGTGCTGTAAAGAATAATAAAAGTTTTGGCACTGACGTATCACGTCAAACAGATCCAGCAAATACTGCTATAAGTCCACTCACAAGCCTGTCTCACCTTTCCGGGCTCTCTGGCCTGGCACAATCACCTCTAGCAATTAGTTTCAATGAACTTACATCAAATCTAAATATTTTAGCACAGTTAAATCCTGGACTGGCAGCAATGTCTTGTCTAAATGAATTAGGAGCTACAACAAACCCATTACGTAACGCAAAAACAAAACCTCAACAATTGGAAAGTCCTCAGAGTGACTGTGGAGATCGACAACAGGGGTTATCTGTTAAAAATTGGGCGAAACAAAAATCCCCATCATCGACTTCAGAAGAATCCTGTTATGGACTTAACCTACGTTTAAATGAAGATAATAATAAAAACAAAATTAAATGCCCTAGCCCATCTCTCGCACCATCGCTTTCTATTTTATCAGATGATCCCTTAATTTATTGGTTGAAGTCTCAGCAAGCAGTGTTGGGACTGAATAATATATATCCATCGCAACTGGCACCGCCAATGGGGACTTCAAGTCCACCTTTGCGCTCTTCAACACCACATCAATCAGCGAAACTTCATGTCACGACCCCACTAAATGTTTCTGCATCAATGACCTCATCGACTGCACCTTCTTTGGATGGTAAAAACTCCGCATGGCTTAATTGGTGCAAAGCTTTGGGCGCTAGTCTTAATTCGTTAGCACCAACTACTGCGAGCGCTGTTTTTCATGGCCCACCTATAAAACAACAACATCAACCGTCTTCCATTGCGACCAATTCAACAGATATTGAAACTACTGCATTGACATCAAATATATCCACTCATAGTTCTCAATTGGAAAATATTCTATTTACTCAACTAACAAAAAGTATTGACAGCTGTTCAACGGAAAGTTCAACAATACTGAACAATATCCATTCTACCCATATGGAAAATGTAGATTCTTCAAGCAAGCCCGAAGATCTATCAGCTCGCACGGTAAAAAACAATTTAACAGCTACTTCGCCATCACCGACAGTACCAGCCAAGAACTCAACACCAAGCCCTAACACAGGAAAAACTTTAGTTCCTACTCCAATACATAGCCCAAATGAGCAATTAATAGTAGAAGCTCCCAATTCTCCCCTTTATAATGAAGAAGCAGAAGACTGCGGTACAAATATGTCAGATTGCAAGGACGTTCTGGATAATTTATTGTACAAAATCAATAACAATCCGTCTGTAATTTCATTAAGTAAAGCTACTACTCCGACAAGTGTCGAAGGTGCAGATGATGATGGATGTATAAGCGAATCTAATATTAGCTATGGAAGTGACAATCATCAACATAGTAGCGATGAAAATGTCAATAACAACAATCATTCCAATAAAACAGATGAAGAAGAACGCTTTAAATTTTCGGCGTTAAAAAAAGAAGATGAAGATTATGAAGCCATAAATCATGGAGAACAATTTCTTAAATGGTTAGAAAACTGTAGCAATCCTCGCATAACGGCGTCACATTTAATGCAATTGAGATTCCTTATATCAGCGCTAAAATCTAATTGCGATCCTAATGATGAAAGTAGCCTGCATAATTTAAATAGGAGTAGTACGGAAAGAGCTCCTGAAAATATTGCTGATACATTGGAAGATAGTAGTCTTATAAATAAAGGACGTCGTCGAAAATAGGAAAAACCAAGATCGACAACAATAGACACAAAATCCGGAAATCCAAAAGAGAATATCATACATTATGAAAATCTTCAGAGTTCTTCAAATGATATAGTAACCTTGAATAGGCATTCAATTTTATCGATATATAGTGTTAATACTGAAATCACTGGATAAAGTCAAAGGAAGGAAGGAAAGCAAAAAATATAGCTTAATTTGTAATATCGATAGCGAATCTGTTGATTGAGATATCTACGTACTACTAACAATATATTTACGTTTATTTACGAATATATATTAAAACTATTTACATACATGCACAACGATATTTTTACTGTCTAAATTGGAATTGCATTCAATTTGCTCCTTTGTCAAAATAAGAGTACTAACAAATGTAACGGAAGAGATAGTGCCGTAAGGTTTGAAACTTATTCTGATATTGAACTCATGTAATGACTTTTAAAGAAGTAATGAAATGTTTGAAGAGAATTTAGGTCGAGCTGAATTCCTAAATTCCGTCTTCTATATATTACTTTTAATACCAAAACAAAAAAAGTAGTACACCTTTTATTGGTTCTAAACCATTTGTAGCTTTATATACATTCAATACATATGTATTTAAATGTACGCTTAAGTACTCGTACAAAGTTTTGAAGAGGAAAACCTACATATGTATGTATGTATATGTGACAATATGTTAAATCAATTGAAGTGAAAAAATATATCGTCGCCTAAAATACAAAATAACATATGATCAAAAAATTTGAAGTTGCAAGTTTCATTAAAATCAACCCACTACTTCAAATTAATACATATGAGGACATATGTCCAACATTTTAAGGTTCTGCTATCAGATAAAATCCTGTTTTAACCAATATGTAAATTTTTTCTCACTCATCTTTCATTTTATAAGATGTACCATTTTTTCCCAGTAAATTTCCGAAAATGTTACGTTATTTTGCATTTTAGATACCGATATGTAATTCCGTATGACCTGGTATTAGTAAAAAAAATCTCTTTAAAACAGAAGCGATCAATTATCATAAGATATATGTATGCATGTACATATATGCATCTGACCAATTATTATTTAAAAATCAAAATTCTTTGTTTTGCCTAAGTCAACTACTTAACGAATTGCCATATATGTATGACTACTACATATGTATAAAAATAACGAGCTTATTTATATCAATATATATACATACATATGTACATATGTACTTACAGACATGAATGCACACCTCTTGATTTAAATGTATTTTCTATATGAAGAGCTGTTTTAATTATCGATGTGCATATGTAGTATTTACAATTACATACATATATTGAATTTTTATTCATAAGATCTTCCTTTACTCTGAAAAACTTAAAATTGTGGTTCTCATTTTTTATTTATATAGGTTTAAAACTAATAAATGTAAGTATTATAGTTCTAAATGATCCAAAACTTTATGAAATGTTGTAAGAAATTTTGCATCCCTGCATGCATAAGATTTCAAAAAAATTTTATATACGAAAAAATGTATAATATATTATTTTTTGTACATATATATAATTAAAATTAAACTAATTTTKATGTGAAAAAATTATTAATTTAGTTTTGTATAAGTATTAGAAAATTTTTATCGAAATTTAATATTATTGGTTAATTTTAAATTGAATTTTCTGATAAAAAATCTTTTCAATTTACAAATATGAATTATGTATACAATTTTTTAATGGCGGGAACGGGTGCGTGTTTCGAATTGTCAACTTGGTAAGGCACTAAATATTAAATATAAATGAAGAAACGAACAGAATGAACATTTTTAAGCAAACACGACCATGAATTTAGAAGAAAACTGTGATGTTCTTTGCAATTTAAAATCGTATTCTCAAGATCCATGAAACTTGTTTCATTTGCAAACATGAAAAACTAGCTGGGAAGAAATTTGAGTCAAATGATGCATGCTTTCCAGAAGTAAATATATTGGAAAGTTGCCGAGTCAAACGTATTAATCTAAAAAAATATGTTAAGCAACTACTTAACGGATGTTAACTAAATTTGTGCGTACCATTAATCTGATATGTTTATTTAACATAATAAAGTATTTAAAYCCCTTCTGATTAATTGCTTTGAAATTTATAAATAAAGCACGTATTAAGACACAGAAATACAATTGTGCAAAAATAATTCGTCTGAATTACAAAGCATTTTTTGCTCAAACTTGATGCTAAAATATTATTCGATATTTAAATATATACACTCGTGGCCACGCAAACCTTATCACTCAAAACCTTCATGTATTGTGCATATTTGACAACACTTTATGGCGGTAGAAATAAGTTAATGGCACGTTATTAATCAAAAATATTAAAAATTAAAAACAAAACACATTCAGGAATTGATAAATCAATTGACCGATAGTAAGCTTTACAAAATGAGCTCAAAATGTAAGAGACTGAAAAGCGATGAAAAAATAATATTTTTATATTTTTTGAATTTAATTTCATTTACACTATAATTCAATTTAATATTTTTTTTTTAAGAAACACGAAGCTTAGTCGGTGTATCACTTTAAAAATAATAAAATCGGCCACTTTTGTATAAACACAGAAAAGCTAATTTGTGTTTTACTCATTAAACGTAATAAATTAGAAACTATAATTATAACTAGATAATATAATTTAGTTTACTTATGTTCTTTAAAAACATAAAAAAAACAAAATTTAAGAAAAGCCCGATCGAACGAAAATGTCCGAAAAAAATTTAAAATATATAGTGGTAAGGTTTGCGTGGCCACAAGTGTATGAATGTAAAAAGGGATTTTCATAGTTTGGATTAAACTTTACAAACATGATGACATATGTCTACGAGTTATCCCAGTATTATAAACTATTGGTTCGTCTGTCTATTCTTCAAATCAATATTTTAATTATATTTAGAAAACATGTAAGCGATAACATTTTCCAATCATTCTGACAATTTTTGACTGGGTGGGGCAAAAAGCCGGTATTTAAACATAAAGGGAGCGCTATCATGACTTAATGCTTCGTGAAAAGTTGCAAATTGAATGAAATGATTGATTCCCTGCTTTTGAATGAATATGGCTGATTGTTACGGTTTTTAAGACTTTAGAACCTCTACCTCTTACAAGCCAAAATCACCACTTCTAAATTATGCAAACCATTTTTGACACGCTTGTTGCTTAATCCTCAAATGAATGACATATAGTGAAAACGATGCACAAGTACAGTAACTTTCGCTCGCATACTTTCGTTATGGTCCTTATTAGGGTTTTCAACTCAACTGCAATTTTGTTTAAGTTTTGAAATACGGTCTTATGGGTTTGAATTCAATCCATCAAAAACAAAATCGGTTTCAATTCATTTCAGTCAAACTTCAAGTTTTTGGTATTAAGGATTTCAACTCTGTGTCAGTAGGGTTGAATAGAGTATCAAGTTTTATTTTCAACTGCTAAAACGCAGTTGTTGTTAAACATAAATGAATTTACTTAGGAAAAATATTATTAGAACACGGATAATGGCAGCACGGAAATGAAGAGTTTAGGGTAACTTACATTCAGCTCATTTAGCAAAAAACAAAATTATTATTATTATTTATTAGGGAAAATATACAAAATATTAAACCTAATAGTAAGAAATGAGTACAAGCTACTATGGCCATCGCCTCCGATGTAATAGTATTAAATTACAAAGTTTATATTTTATTATAAAAATTACATTCTTTTAGAAAATTACATATATTAACAATGTTTGCGAAAGATGGTGTATTTAACAATGTTTGATATTTACTAGAATTAAAGTGTTTTTGCCTAATCTCTCTAGTGCTGGACAGATATTGAATATATGTTCCACGGATAATGTGCTGGGGCAGAATGGGCAGGATGGTGTAGAATTGCCGCCAAGAAGATGTTGGTGAGTGATTTGAGTGTGTCCGATCATTAACGAGTGAAAATTGTTGCTTGCTATCAATGTTTTTGGGGGTAGCGTACCTTTTCACGTAGTTTGTTTACGATTGCGTATTTGTGTTTAAATTTCTTCCAGTCTGCATCTTTCTTTTCATATACATATGTGTCTGCTTAAAATTTTACTGAGGTCATTTTGGTCTTGCACCTCGTTAAGAAAAGTGGGGGCAGATTCGAAGAATCTTGCCGCGTTGTCAGCATATTCGTTCCCAGGAATACCAACGTGACCTGGCACCCAGAGAAGAGCTATTTTTCTTTTATATTTAATGCAAATATCTCTAATTTTAGATATTACTATGGAATTATTTCGTATGTTGGGTATGGCGTTCAAGGAGGAGAAGTTGTCTGAGCAAATAATTAATTTGCCTTTTTGTAAGATAGCATATTTTAATGCCATATATATTCCAACTGCCTCGGCGGTAAGTACGGATGAATATGATGGAAGGATTCCGCCAGTAATAGTTGTCCCGTTAGCTGTGCTAACAGCATGTGCAGTATTAGTTAATTTGGACGCATCTGTGAAAATTTCTTTAAATTTTTTATTCTTATAGACGTTAGTTACTTCTAAGAAGTTTTGTTGAAAAACTGTGTTACTGGTGGTGGATTTTTTGAAATTATGTAGAGATGTATTTATTGAAACATCAGTAATCAGCCATTCAGGGTGAGTGTTGGTTGTATAAAATTTCGATGGGATATGAATATTAAAAGTTTATGCAAACTGAAGACAGCGGCGGAGGATAGACTTGAGTTGAAAATTCCTTTTGTGTTTAGCTGCAAGCGTTATACATTTCTGAATGCCAGTGTTCGGAGAATTAAGTATTTTTGGAAGAAGTTGTATCGTTTTTTCGTAAACTCTTTCCTTTATTGACGGTAAGCCACTTTCTCCTAAGACACATTTAGTTGGTGATGTAGGAAAAGCGTTTAAACTACGACG